>NW_010518306.1:0-57500 GCF_000687285.1 Phaethon lepturus | reverse complement strand
TCACTGTTTTCTGCTGTACTGTTTATAGTGTTTCAGCCCTTTAAGTTTCACAATGGCTCAAAGCCCTGGAACTTCTGCCACCACTGCTGTGAGGTATTTTCAGAATCTACCAAAATCAGAATGTTTAAAAAAAAAAAAAAAAAGGTTTCCTAACTTTCAGACTTTCAGCCTATATTTTCCCTTTTTCCACTTTTTTCCCCCTGAATCATGGAAACCCTTGCCAACACTTGCATCTAATTTTACTGTCTCCTGTGTCCTTTTTTTCATTCATGGCACTACAAACTAAAATATGCTAGACACAAAGAGTAAGGACAACCTGATGGTTGGAAAGGCATCAAATGTAAACAACTTATTTTCTTATTGTGTTCTGCAGGTAAGTCATATGGTTAGTCTAATATGTAGATTTTCGTTTATGCAATTTGACATCTGAGATTAAGAAATATCACCAGAGTCCTATTTTTTTGAACCTGGCTGACCTGGGAATGACTGAATGTATTGAGTCATAATCAGAGAAGGGTAAGTCTGCATATCTTTTGCTTTGAAGGTGAATATTTCTTGGTTTTCATTCAATATTCAAATCAATTGGGACGGGACATCTCACTCTAAAATATTACTTCATTATGCCAACATATCACCAAACCAAGCTATTATTACCACAAGATATTAGATAATTGCATATTTGTTGTATGATTCACAAATAATAGGGTGTGAAGTATGCTACACTCTGAATGTCCCACCACTGTAAAAAGAAAAATATTTTTAAAAAGGCATTAAGAAGATGAACTGAACCTGTCACATAATTGATGCTACTAAATTAACAGGATAAAACAAATAATAAAACTAGCATAGATATTATCAACCCATTGTTGTCAAATCCCCAAAAAAGGCATCATAGTACACCCAAACTCTTCTGAGGACTGTCTCGTATTGCCTGACGGTCAGCACTATGTTAAATCGTCTTCTGAGTAGCTTAGAGTGGTAGCAAAGCAAGCACGTGTCTGTCTGAAAAAGACAATATCCATGACCTGATAAAACCAACTTTTTCTTCTCTGTATAGAAATTGTAACAAAAGCCACATAATATAAGAAATATTTAGAAGTTCTTATCCTGGCTCCCAGACATCAGTAGAAAACTTGTCAGTTTTAGTTGGCTCTTATGGCATCGCATCCTTGGTCTTACAATACTAAAGCCTCATCCAGGGGAGTATCAGAATCTGTCTTGGACTCTCGGTAAACTTTTCAAAACTATCTGGGGGTAGCTTGTCTGCAGTAAATCTCCTCTTTTTCTTTTTTTAATCCATCTGCTAGATAATTATAGAAAAGAAAAAACCTGCAAATCCACTCAGAAGACTACTTTTTAAAGGAAACACAGTAGAAATATTCTGTTCTATCTAGCAGAAGGATTTCTAGATACTTGTTTTACTGAATCTGGCACAAAATGAGAAAAATGAAATCCAAGCTCCTTATAATGTGTAGTTCATTATCTGCCAGAAAAGACAACTTTGAACAACTTACCATTAAATTATCTTTATGGTATCAAACCTCCTTTAACTTTGTTCACTCCACTATGAAAACAGATTATCTCAAGATACTATTAACCTGTGCTTGTACAAAACACAGGACCATGCATGCTGCAAGTCATTTCTTTGGGATCTTTAATATATTCAAAAATACTTGAAATAATTCTTTGTTACTTTTTTGTTTGTACTGGCACAACAGTGATGCTGTTCCACTGACACATACAGGATGTCTTTTTCACTTCTGATTATATAATTTATAAAAATTATTCTCCATATCTTGAACTTTGTCCTCACTAAACTTCAAACACTTGCCTAAAATACTTCTAAAGCCTAATTATGTATAAGTGCTCTTCTGGATAAAAAAATCCATGTTCTTATAAGCTGTACTTAACTAGAGGCCCTTAGTCTATCGAGAACAGTTGAGTTTGGTTTTGTTGTTACTATATTAGGCATTTCTCTTGCATCGTACAGATGTACTGAATTTCTATTTTAAGTACAATTAAGTGGTATCCCCAAAATTGATTTTTAGGGTGGTATGTTGACCAAACAACCAAAAATGTTATCATGACTTAGCCATAATGCCACTTCCCTTGTATTTCTCTATGTGATATGATCATCAGGTAAAGAAGAAAGTAAAGAGAAAAGACAGGCAAGCTAAAGAGAAAAATAAAGCTATATTGGCTAAGGAGCAGTGTAAGATCCCGTCAGAGAGAATGTGGACTGTAGGAAGAAGAAACAGGACAAAAGTCATCAAGTGGAAAAGAAGATCTAGAAGCAGCAGAAAATAAATATGAAGGTCTGAAGAGCAAATTGAAATCTAAATGAGAGTCAGAAATATCTGAAGAGTTCAAAAAGAATTGACAAGTCCTGGGTAAGCAATGAAGAGGACTTGAGGTCCACTGCTGTGTGTCTGACTCCTTAACAACAAAATACTGCTTTCAGCATAATTTACAACAGGGAAATTTGGAGTAACAAGATAGAAAAAAAACTAATGAATACAAATTTTAAGAGACACAAATACCTGGGAAGCAAGAGAACTGGCAATTTCAAAAAGATGTTAACGTCCGAAACATTAAAGAGAAGTCCTGAAAACAAAAATAAGCAATTAGGTAGATTTTAAAGAACAAGAAATGCAATTGTCTAATAAAAACTGCCTGTGATACTCATAGTTTGATGATTCATCGATAAAATACATGGAAAATACAGAATAACGTGTGAATATACAGACTCCAGTAGATAACACAATAGAATAGATCAGCAAAACAGGCACACTTTACTTTTTTCTATATTAGTTTATTTAAATATTTTCTTCTAAGACAAATTTATCTTATTTCCAAAAATTTGGATATAAAATTTTACATTTATAATAGAACTTTTAGTTTAGTAAGAATTACACTTACTAATCACCATGTCATTCATCTATTCTGAAACTTATCTTACTAGCATGTAGGACTTTGGTGAGATTTGGATCAATTCTTAATGAAATCTTTGGTGGTCTTCACTTAACATTTCTATTTCAGAAAACACTTAAGATCTATGACAAAAGATTCATGTAACTTTCTCCCTTCTTTCCATCAGTGTTCCCACTCTGTTTACCTGTCCAGTGCCTAAAGCACTTCGCAAACCCGATTTCTTTTTGTTGGATTTTCATCTACCATTTTAGCATCTAAGTAATCCAGAACGTGACTGAGTCACTTGACACTGTTAACCTCAATTTATTAACTGGACTATGCACGGACTGTCTGTTTTCGGACAAGTTTACGCTCACAGCCACACCTATACCCCGTACGTTCCCCTGAGATGCACCCCGATTGCCACTCCCATGGGTTGGCACACTCACAGGTACTTTCACCAAAGGGTCTCAGTGCTGGGCACTGGGCAGCAGAGGGGCACCAGTGCGTGATGGTTTCCCTCCTCCTTTTTACATTGCCTCCCCCAGTCTCTGCTACCAGTTGGTTTTATAACCAGGTGTCAGTACAAGCCTACAATCAAACCAGCCCGCTGCTGCTATTTGATGACCCTCAGACCATACCAAGGCTCATCACACTCAGTTCCTGTTCGCATCGTCCTACTTGCCAGGGCTCACGACACTCAGTTACTCAACTCTTGATCAAGACAAGGTCATGATGCTCCTGTGACAAGAAAGAAGGAAAAACTAAAAGACAAGCTACAGGTGTATGCCATACTTCCAGCTGGACGCCAATTCCATAGCCGCTTCATCTTTAAATGACTTGGAACGATAAAAGAAAAAAAAAAAAAAATCACTAAGTTCACAATTTTTTCCTTTGATTTTTATAGACTCTGTGGGAACTACAGATAGCGGAGAGGTTTTCAAAGGTCATAGTATAATTTGTAATAGAAAACATTACCATGTGCAAATATACATATTTCTATCCCTTCCCAGTACAATCTTTTTAATTCATAGAAAAGACGTATTTTCTGAATACACCGTAATGAGAATTACATGGGAAGGGAAAGAACAGCTAAATTCACCACATCCAGAATGCAAATCAAGTGCTAAAGAAAAATGTTCTTATCAAGTTTCATGCAAATTTGTGTTTGCTATTGAGAAAATCCTTCTGGACTGCTGAAATGCAGCTATGCTAATAAACAGATATAAAAAGCAAATGCTGAAAACAAATGCCCATCTAACTTCCTACAGACCTTCCTTTCCTCAGACACTGACTTGTCCCTCAGCATGTGCCTCCAGCAGCAGCCAGCACCTGGTATGTCTTCCAGATGGAACAAAAAACTTCACTCCAGGTTTTTATCAGGTTCCCAGGGACATTAGCACTTCTTCAAGCTACATCAAGACCTGTGTGAACTAAACTTGCTCAGAGAATATATAATGGACATAGAGCAGTTCTGCCCATACATTTTTTTTTTCCTCTCGTTCCATATCTGTTTTGAATGACATTTCCACTGGAGATTCAATGGAAGAAAATGCTACATCGCTAACTTCTTCATCAATACACTTTGCGAGATCAGAAGTTTCTTTCCAAAACGGGACGTGAACATGCCTGAAATTTGCCATATATGCAAACCAGGGAGGATGGTTCGATATATTGGGTATCATTTCTCTCCTGAAAAAGAGGAGCTTCCTTCACTCTGTGTTCAGCCCATTTTTACTAGATCAGAACTGAGTCAGACACAGCCACCTGTAATTTTTCTTAGTGTATCTGTCACACATTTTTCAAGTTTTTCATTGCCTTTTGTGAACCTCACTCAAGCGATCTCCAAAACAACTGTATCAAAATTGGAAAGAATGGGCTGTAGCACTACTGTAATAATGCTGTGATCAGGTAAATTCATGCATCTCAGGCTGGACAGATTTCCCAAGTTATCAGCATACTAATTGGTGTATGCTGTTCAACCTCCAGTCTGCAAATGTTACTGCAGAATTTGTATTCCTAACCAAAATCTCAGATTTCATCATTCCATTCAGATGATTATTTGTTTTCACAAATAAAATTAATATCTAATTTTAAATTATATTCTAAAAATACTTGAATATTAAATAGTTAAAATTATTATTTATAAGATAATGTAATTATTAATAGTGTTATTATAAAAATAAATATTCATGAATTTAAAATTAAACAGTCCCATTCAAAAGATGGTAAGGAATTTAACTGAAATTTGAACAACTCTAGCCACAACTTAAAAATCCTAATTCCCCACACAAGAAAAACAAAGGTCATGGAAATATCTAGGACAGCTGGTCTACACTTATTCTCATCTCTGAAAACTGCACCTGTGCAGTAAACATGCAATGATTTACCTACATTAGGAAAAAAGCTGATGGTCAAACTGCACTTAAATATCGCTCACCATAAGATGGTTCAGCATAAGATGGTACAGTTCTGTTGAAGGCTACACATTTGACAAAAACTTTTTTGTTGACAATAAATAATTTTTTAGGTTCTTTTCAAATTAACTCACCTTTGCTTCTTAGCTATAGAAGACTAAGCAGGAGGAAGGACAGGCGGATGGGAGCAGTCAGTTATTTTGTGTTTGCAGCCTAAAGTCTATCTATGCTTGCAAGCCTGAAGCAAGAATTCTTCCTTAACTGCAGCTGGTTTCTTGGTAAATGCTACTTTTATGGGGTCACTTGTAAAGATTTCTTATTACCCATCATTACTATGACAAACCTTTGCAAAATAATCAAATATTGATCACAAGGTAAAAAGAAAATTTAATTTGTGAAAAAATCTTTTTCTGTCCATCTTCTCTTCAACTTTTTTTTTTTTAATTATTATTTTATTCCCAACTTTTGCAGGCACCGAGGATCTCCATACTGAAGATGTTCCAGGCATGCGTTTACCCCTGACAGACGAGGGGACCTAAGCATGAACCAAATGCCAAACAGCACTCTATGCCTGGATTTCAGCTGTGGGACACCTCCAGCTCCTGCTAGCTTCCCAGCAAAACACAGTTCTCTGCTACATCAGGCTCAAAAGGCACTATTCTATACTTGGATCTACAAACTAGAAAGCAAATTGCTCTATTTCATTAATTAAAAGCTACAGGAGAGCAATATTTGAAGCTGATGTCTGTCATAAAATCCGCAATCTGGATTTTGGCATAGTTCAGAATTGGCCATAAAATAGTAACCTTCACCTTCTGTACAGGGTCTCTCACATGTGGTTTCTTAGATAGCTCCTCCAACATAATTTATACGCCATCCAGATTTCTTTGGGGAAGGAAGGGCTGGCGCTGACTGCCGTAAGCATTCTCTCCCAGCCGTGTAGTAGCATTTTTAAATGAAGACTGTACAAAAGGGATTCTCTGTTACCAAAGTTTCACAGCTTAACACTTTCAAGGTACCTTTGGCTAGTATCTCACATCCAAGGATTAGAGAAGGAGTGTGGGAGAGTTTTGTTTTTAACAGGACAGCTGTAAATGGTTAATTTCTATTTTAGCTTCATGTGGTTTTTTTTTTTTTCCAAAATTCTTATAGCCTTTGCTTTAGTGCTGTACTCCGAAAGCTTATATACTTCCCTGGGAGATCTTTGAGTAGTTCCCTACTGCCAGTTCCCAAGGATATATTAAATTCACATCCATTATCATTCACATTGCATTCTGTTTTTTAAAGTCCAGTTTAATACAGTTCATATATTCTAGTTTAAGTATTTTATGCTACTATTTTTAATGTAGCCAAATTGAAGAAATTATGATCACTGGACCCTAAGTGTTCAAAAACTGATGTCTAATTCATCATTCATGGCTCATTTTTTACTACATAGTCTGAAATAACCTGTGAAGCTAAGGCTCTTCAGCAAACATGGTTCAGAGAAAAGAAAGAAAATAAAAGGAGAAAGAGTCATGATAGAGCTGGGGCGGGGGGGGCAGGAAGCTATGTTTTAAATTGTTCCTACCAAAAACCAATCCAGTTGTCTAGTTAACTGAAACTCTCCCTCATAAACACAATATCCTCCTCTACATATTTAAGCTTTGCCCTGTGAAGCCTGTTTACAAATTATGCTTGAGCTATCTTTTGCAAAGCTGTCTATTTACCTTATGGAGCATAGGTTTTTTAATTAGAACAGCCTGAAAAATATCCACATTAAACAGACAGAACTAAGTGGAAAAAAGAAGCATCTGGATCTGATGGCTTTAATGGTGAAAACTGAACATACAATATCTTTCATAGAAATTGCTTTTTTTTAACAAAATCTCCAAGACCAAGCTTGCTTTGCTCTGTAATACGTAGATACCCAGTGCAAGACAGAACCTATCCCTGGTCCTATAATCTCCTGTTAAGCTTACAACATTTTTCCCTCCCACACATCCAAAACGTAACTCACAGGACCTCCACAGTGAAGGAGACAGTGCCAATTAAGTCTACCCACGTGCTTTCCTATCCTCCTCTTTTCAACTGCTGTCTCTGAAAGCTGAAAACTGCCAAGTGGTGGGGAGAGCATCCTATTTAAAGTGCACAGAAGGACGACACACACAGGAAGCGGAACGCTACGGCCCAGGGGCCTTTTTTGCAGCTACTCTCTTTACACACCAGTGGAGCAGAACTGTGAGTACCCAGGCAAACCCCTGATGTAAATACCGTAGGAAAAAAAAAAAAAAAGAAAAATGAACCCTCATTTAAAAAACAATGCAATGTCTACCTCTTTTTAGCAAACATAGTCCATTTTATTTTTATAATTCCCAGAGTGCAAGGCTGCTGTCAGTCCGAAGGATACATTTAAAGACTGATAGGTGATCTAGTATTACGCTGAGCAGGTTTTCCTGAATTTTCTTTTTGTTGTACTCAGTTCATACACGTGCGCTGCTGCTGCTGTACGTAACACTACCAAGGAGAGTATATAGGAATTAGTTGTCCTCAGGGTTCCAGCAGCTGAACAGAACACACAAATGACCTCTACCCAGGACTAGCAATTTATTATCATTAGCTTTATGCTGAAAGGCTCAAATATCAACTAATTTTTGATGTCATAATCAATTATTTAATGATCCAGACCCTGGTTGTCTAATATTTTGTACATAAGCCTATTTCAGACATTCGCAGGCTGCAGACTCCTGTTAGTCAAGCAGCTTGTCTCCTAAGGTACAAGCAGACCAATTTTATTACTGTTATAATTAGTATTCCAGGTACACTGGGCAAACATAGATCAACATCCGATATGAATTGCGTGAGCAATTTAAACCTCAAGGAACTTATTTTTATGTTCTATACAGCAATTAGCTTGAAAACAGGCTATATTGTCATTTCCATAGTAATGAATCATACCTTCAGAGAAATATCAAACAAATTCAAGGCAAATAATATCATACTATGCAAATTAAGAATCTATAAGTCTGCTTTAAGATCAAGCGATTATGGTGGGGACAAAGGTATGAAATATCAAGTTGTACCATTCTCATTCTGGGTTTTTTTGTTGTTGTTGTGGGGGCGTTTTGTGGTTTGTTTTTTTTTTTTATTTGGAGAACTATAGATTGGCAGCAGGAAGAAATGTAGGCAATATTATTTCAGTCTCTGAAAATGGTATATCCTGTTTGTTTGCAAATAAAAACGAAGCAAGATCTAAGATGACGACAATGACAAGCACCGCTAACATGACAGTTATCCTCAGCACTCACACTGATCGAGGAAAACACAAATTTTCCTGAAATAGAGCAGATTTCTAAGGCATACCTAAACGCTGAACTAAAGAGAGAGAAGATTTGTCCATTAACTCTGTTACAGATCTGTAACCTGTAACAAAACCCATCTCCATCCCAGTATTGACCTAGAAGCATTTGTTTCAAGTACCATCTATCTTCCAATCCAATCTGTATTTTCTACTCCACACTGAATACACATAGTACTTATTAACTGGAAAGAAGAGCAGCATCTGTCAGGTAATCAAATAAAGCAAGCAAACTAAAAAAAGGCAGAAGCAGGAGCAGAGTAACAGGTTTAACACCTAGTTAAAAGGAAAAGTGTTTTATCTTCCCCCCAAAATGTTCCAATTCATTGCAGTCTCCTAACTAAAGGATATTTTTAAGTAGAGTACAAATATCCCCTTTATTTATAATACTTTCATCCTTGTACCTGAGCAAGAGACAGAGGAAACCCTCATTTATTAAAATACCCAAGGAGACTAGTGGCAGCGTTGCAGCGAACTCAGTTCAAGGGCACTTTGCTGCCTGCCGTCAGGCTTTCCTGGTACACCCTCAACCTCTAATGAGAGGCTAAAATTCATATGGCAGGAATTCACACACAGAAGAAAAGACAGAAAATCTAATACAGAGAAACACTAGACTGAAAAAAAAAAAAAAAATGACCGAAAAACCACCAAAACCCACAACTTGGAGCACACTGAGGTTTGATTAGTTAGCTCAAGAATTCAGTAGAATTAGATGAAGCAACCTAACCCGTCAATCTTTTCAAAGCCTCGCCAGATGCCACAGTAACAAGTTGCCTTTACAAACCCTAGATTTTATCTGACTCTTTCAAATACTACTTACCTTTTCTATTCCTAATGAGCAGATCTGATGGTCAATGACATGATAAACCTCAAAGAGAATCAGACAAAGTGTATAAAGTTTGACATCCAGCACTACCTTCTGCCCCAAGCCTCCCAACCCTCAGGGACTGCACTAGAACTGTTAGGACAAATGAATGGATTTTTCTTAGCTTCCAAATTAAATTGGCCCAGAAATTATACAGAACAGACATATGTGAAGCTTCATTTAATAAATTCTAACTGAAATCCTATTAATTTCCCCCACCACTATTGCATTTTTTCCCCTTTCACCTATTGAAAATGTTTTTCTTCAAAAATTCTCCCCAAAACATGCATCATTTATTTTCATTACATTTATCACACTAAAATAAATTGGATGCTTATAGTACCCATGTGATATCACTTACATTCCCGGTTTCTCTCAACTAAACAGTGAGGGGAAACGGCTGCCTTTGAGAAAACTTAGAACAAAGTTGCAAGGTCAATAAGCATTTGCTCCTTTTACCTATTTTTGATCAGGCATGACTTGATCGGGTAATGTATTTTTCTTTTTTAACCTCAGTAAGCAGCCAGAATTGTAGTTATTCATGAAATACATTCCAGTACAGAAGAACTGACATGCCACTGGAAATGACAAAATACTGATATTATATTCTTAGAGAAGTGTAGAGAAAAAAGCCTGCCCTGATTCTGCTCTATTGTAGAATGAAACAAGTGACTACCACGCGAGTAACGTGCACCAGAATTAAACCAATGTACAAGATAATCAGGACTAGACCATATACAAGACTGACATCTAAATACTTCTTGTAAATATAAACACCAAGCCCACCAAATCACCACAGGAAAGTTTAATCCACAAAGCTATTAAACAAGCACATAGTTGCTCTGGCAGCCAAAGTTGCTTTAAAAAAAAAAAGGTAAAGAATTTTTAAGTCATCATGCTAAGCCTCAATATATAAAAACCAGTCTTGTAACAACTTGCACTATCCTTTACATTAATTTCAGAACGAAAAAGACATCCCAGTAATATTTCATCATCACTAAATTATCATATCCCATTCCTCCATTTCCCTTTTTGGTATGAGTAATACCAATGTTACATGTATATGAAGAGGAATTTTTTTCCTATACAACCATCCTTCCAGATTTCTGCAACAGTGAGGGGAGGTTAAGGGGTTGAACCCAAGTTCAACAGCAATACCTTTTCTGAAAATAGCTGTAAAGCTATAAGACTGACCTGGACCTATTGTACAGATTATTAAAGAAACTGGCTCAAAAAAAAGCCCAAACAGAAATCGACTTTCACACAGCACTTGGCCCCTGAAAATTGAAATCTCTTTGAACAACTCAAGAACACACTGAAGCAAAGACCCTCTCAAATTCAATAATGAAAACATTTTCAGAAGTACTGAAGTTTACCTACGTCAGTTCTCACTCACAAATATAGCATTTGGATATGCATAAAACAGTTGCAGCTTTTCTGTTAGTCAAATAAACAGGGCATTCTACTACACTGGTGTTTCCTATAATTCCTAGTATTTTCCCTACCAGGGAACACATGCGTGTGTGTGTATGTGTGTATACATATATATACCGATACAACCACACCAATAACTGCATGTACACGTATTTTTATACCAAAGGATTAAGTATTTTTGAAGTATCATCATTGCTATCGCATACTTCCCATCCAACTGTCTTAAATATTTTTCTTATTTCTGCATTGATTTTTAGGTACATCATGGAATCCCTGAGAACTTTTTGCATTTTTACTAAATCAGTTTTTATAAAGTTCTGATGGTTTCGGTTACTACCCTGCTACTCACCTCACGAGTATTCTCAGTTCATATTTTGCTGACAAGAATACAAGACTTGGCTTTTAAATGCTAATTTTGCATTTAGAAAAGAAGAAAAAACACTGCAGTATTTGAGGAAGCATATCATAGTCTTTAAACTAGAACCAAGTCAAAGTAGAAGCATTTTTGCTGCATGCCTGCAGATACCAGAAAAATTAGTTCTCTGTCTTCTGCCACAGAAGATCAGGCACAGCTAATGGTTCTTCTATAACCTTATAATTCCTTTACATATATTTACAGTTTAAAAAAATAGAGAGAGAAGCTACCAACATTTGCTTACACTAAACATTGATTCCTATGCAACTATTTGTCTTTTCACACACGTATGAACCTTCTCATACACAAGAAAATGCTCTCTCAACCCCTGATGACTCAGTCCTTCCTTGAAATCACATTTTGGCCTTGTGGTAAACAAGAAAACAGCATCTAGACTGAATATAGCCAATACAATTTTACATACAAAAAAATAAATATTTTGAGACACCTAAATCTGACTGACTTTCTGATTAGCTACAAATACTTTTCAGCTGTTCTGTTTGCAATTCTGAAATTAAAGACAAGTTCCTGCAAACAGCCTCCCTTTCAATAAAAAAATTTTGGAAAAAAATCCAGTGTTTTCATTGATCCACCATTTTGAAAGGACACTTACCATAATGCAAGAATAAAAATGCATGCACAACATAAAAATATTACATATACTGAATGGAAACAATTGAATTACACAAATTTTATTTGTACTTTTGAGCATCACTTCACACATTTGTGTTTCATCATGGGAATTAAGAACTTCCAGAAAGTAACTTGGTTCAAAAACAACATTGATTTCAAGGGCATATGTCATTTTAATGGACTGTGATATTGGTTTTGTACTCAGATTTTTCCTTTTAAGCCTGCTTTTGTTATATAATAGTTTTTTGACAGCTGCCCTTTATGTTGAATGTTTTTGTATATGTATAAATGTATCACCTCTTCCAAAAATCCTATTAGAAGTCAAACGTTTTACATCTCATGAGTTTTCTTCTGGTTAAATAAATAAATTGAATCAGAAATTGAACTGAAAGCTTGACCTTGAAGTTGGCTTTTCATTTCTACAGCTCTCAAAGGTGCCATAGTATCAATAATTCTCTTGCTTAGCTATAAGTTTAAGTAAGGAATATCTACATGTTCATTCAGTAGAGAATTTGGGAACTCCACTTCTGAAGTAACTGAATCAAACAGTTGCTGCATCTTTTGCTAGGGGATGTCATGGACAAAACTGTCTCAGCTTGGGCAATTTTTACTTAATTTCATTGATGGTTAATCAACACCAACTTAATGATCACTGATTTGGGTATTGAGAAAAGAGGGGAGCATGGCGGGGGGGGAAATCAAACAACTACTTAAGTTTCCCTACACCAATTCTCCCACACGTCATCTCAACTTTCCTTATATGCATGACAGTTTATTCTCAAACCATCACGGGCATCACAGGAGTTTGGGGGCAGTGCACGGAATTTTTCCCCTGCTACTCTTTGCTTTTTGGTTGTTCTTCTCTGCTCCAGCATCAGTTCTCCATGAGTGGCAGTCACTCAGGGATGTTCTGCTCTGGAACACAGGCTGTCCTGTCATCCCTTTGGAGTATCCTGACCCTAGTGTGGGTGACGCATGGCTATAGACCCTTCAGAAGTACCCCAGTTCGGCACTGAACACCTCCTTCCAAAGAGCATGCTTCCAGCCATCTTAACAGCAGCATATCTTCAACAGTGAACCTCCAAGACCATCTTCTCCACACCATCAATAGCATCTTCCTCCCCTTCTTCCTTAAATATCCCTGAACAGGGACACCACATACTCCCTTAATGGGCTGCAGCGTTGCCATGCAATGGAGTGTTTACACCAGTCTTGGAGATAACTGGAACGGGCAAAAGCAGCACGAAGGAGGTTGTGGCCTTCTCCCATGCAGGCACTTCTGCACAACCCTTTAACCAAAACCTTGCAAAATATGTCCAGAGAAGCTGGGAAGAGTTTAATAAACATTCACTAAAAATTGGTTCGCAATTTGTTTAAACATAAGGGCTCTCTGAAGCAGACTAAATATACTTATAATACAATACAATAGGTGATGTGCGACAGATCGTTTTGCTAGTTTGGTTTATGGAGGTTCAATAGAAGTTACAGGCAGTGGCTGCCAACTGAAGCCATGTCCCTCACAACCAGTTATAGCAATAATAGGCACAAGGTAGTGCTTGCTGAAGTCCTTCATATTGCCTAGTAGGCAACATGGGAGCTTCAATTAAGCAAGTAATAGTTAAGCCTAAAATATATTCTTTTGAACTCTCAATACAGAATCATAGAATCACTTAGGTTGGAAAAGACCTTCAAGACCATCAAGTCCAACCATCAACCCAACACCACCAAGCCCACTAAACCATGTTCCGAAGCACCACGTCTACATTTTTTTTTTTTTTTTAACACCTCCAGTGACGGTGACTGCATCACCTCCCTGGGCAGCCTGTTCCAATATTTGACCACTCTTTCAGTAAAGAAATTCCTCCTAATATACAATAGGAATTGTACGGCTGACCAGCCAGCCATATGAGGCTGGCTTGAGCCCCTGACTCAGCTTGAGTCCATTTCCTCTCATCCTGTCACTTGTTACCTTGGAAAAGAGACTGACAGCCATCTCACTACAACCTACTTTCAGGTAGCTGTAGAAAGCAGTAAGGTCTCCCCTGAGCCTCCTCTCCTCCAGACTAAAGGACGCCAGTTCCCTCAGCCGCTTCTCATAGAACTTATACTCTAGACCCTTCACCAGCTTCCTTGCTCGTCTTTGGACACGCTCAAGCACCTCAAAGTCTTCCCTGTAGCAAGGGGCCCAAAACTGAACACATATCCCCTATCTTCCCTCCCTCCTTTTTCTGACAGGGGCATGGAGAGGCTCTCTGAAACACAAAATCCATCTAGATTTAGAAAGATATTAAGATTCTTCTTGATGTTTAATCCACTGCTATATGTCAGCAAGACCCTCTTTGACTTACTCATTTACAATAGTTGCAATACCTAAATGACTGCTTATTCTGCATATTTCACCTGCCTTCAAAGTTAAATTCAGAGAAAAAGATAGCATTGTTTTAGACTGGTTCGGCATGCTTTAAGAAAAAAAACTGTGTAATGTTTTAAAGAATGGAAAAGTTATCTTTTACTCAGAACTTTGCAAGCTTCTATTTTCATCATATTCTTTCTCTCACATTTTTATGATGTTCCTAGAAGTTTGGTGAATGGCAAAAATACAGATAAATAAATAGATTAAAACATCTGAATTCAAAATAATAGTGATGATCATAATTATTTTATTCTACATATCTGCAGAGATGCTCCTTCCTCTGAAGTAGCTGCCACCATGAACACAGGACTGGATGCATCTCTGCATTGTTACAGCATGGCAATTTCTACCTTTTCACATTAATAAGAGTTCAGAGCTTCTGGGACCTCTGGCCAGAATTTTAGAAGAGACTGCAAGGTGACACTTGAGCAGATGCTCAGATTCATAATTGTTTTGTATTTCCTATATGTATATTCACTTAATGATGATCAGCTCTAGCTTGAGGGTATAATTATTCCACTGATTAAAAATTAAAACAACAATTAATAGTTAGCAATTCACACTTCCTAATATGTCAATAAATAAGACACATTATCAGTGTCACTGCAGTCATAACCTAGCAGTAATTGCAGCAAGTGCAGAAGAGATCAAGAACTTACAAAACATGCTTAGCTATTTTTTCAAAGAACAACTGATTTACTGGCACCTGACGCAGTTTCTTGCTTGTATTAAGAATTGAAGTGCACTTCTTAATACTTGCATTCCCTAAAGAAAGCGCTATACATTATCAACAAAGTATCCAAATGTAATTAAGACACCTGGATGATAATTATCTTTTTTAAAAATATATAATCTTAAATTCAAATATACTGTTAATATTCAGAAAAAGAGGTGGTTAGAAATGGCAGAACAAACTTTGGATGGGATCATCTTTGATTCTCTACAAAAAGAGATGAAAATAGGAAACACTATCACAAGACCTACTACAGCACAAATGATGGGGGCACGCCTAAAAGTATGAAGGCAAGTACTTCAGGATTCACAGCTACCAATTAAGTGCCTTACAGGACACTCCTGAGGAGGTAATCATAATTGACAGTCATCAGATGCTGTATTAAAAGTTACACCTCTGACAAGTGTGGCATGCAACTCATAATTGTTAATGTTGACTAAAATGAGATTTAATATTATTTAAGCCCTTTTGCAGGAATAATTTTTTACTCGTGAGGAAGACACCAGGTCAGCAGCTATATGACAATTACAAGGAAAATGAATAAAAATTATTTTGAATAAAAACTTTCAAAAACATTTGAAATGTCTTCTAAAACCATTTCACATAATACAAGAATCAACCAGATTTACTGTAAGTAAAAATAATCTAGAAATGTAGCCATTGCTCTTAACATTAGAAATAATGTAATAAAATTTCAACTTCCTTTCACAATTCCCGACTCTTTGTAAGACTTGCTGATAAATTTAACACTGGCACTGTTTTTCTGAAGAGGCTGATTTGAGGAACTGGCAGTTAAGGTTAACTCAAAGCAAATGTCATCAGTTCTGAAAAGGAATCTGCTGAAGAACTGTGGGATTCTGAATGAAGAAATAGCCTCTGCGATATTTGATAAGCAGCACCTTAGAGTAATAATCTCATAGCATATTCAAACTATCCTTATCAAAAACAAGGGGAAAAAAAGCTATGTGAAGAGGGAACATCAAAATGTAGGATTTCTTGTATTTTATGAAGAAGGTTAAAAAGTAGCCAGCTAGAAAGCAGCTTTTCAGAACAAGACCTGGGACTCCCGATGGACAGCAAGTTGATTGCTGTGCCCTTGAGGCAAAGACCACTAACAGTATCCCGAGCTACATTAGGAAGAGTGTCACCAGCAGGACAATGCTAGTCAGCACTGGTGAGATGCAACTGGCATGCTGGGTCCAGTTCTGGGGTCCCCAGTACAGTCATAGCATGGACATACGGGAAGAAATCCAGAGAAGGGCTCCACTGGATTGGAGCATCTGTCATAGGAGAAGCTGAGAGAGCTGGGACTGTCTAGCCTGGAGAAGGCTCATCTCACCAACGTGTGTAAACACCAGATAGAAGGGAGTAAAGACTACCAAGCCACACTTTTCTCATTGGTATCCAGTAACAGGACAAGTAGCTACAGGCACAGATTGAAATACAGGAAATACCAATTGAACATAAGTATAAGCTTTTTAATTGCGAGAAGAGATCAGGTTGCAAGAGAGCTTGTGGAGTCTCCACCCGTGGAGATATTCAAAACAGCCTGCTCCAGCTGACCTTGCTTTGACCAAAAGGTTGGACTAAAGCCATCACCAGAGGTCCCTTCCAACCTCAGCCACTGTGATTCTGTAAAAACTCTCAGGGAGATAAAGATTTTACTACTTGCATACGATTTTACATAATTCATCACAGCATCTCATCAGACAAACTCAAGAAAGGATTTTCTGCTGCCATGCACCCTGTTTTTTCCACACACGTGCAGAGTCTGAAGGAGTACTCACAGAAGAGGTTCCCTCCTCCAAAAATTTCAGTGCCTAGAGCATTACTTTGAGGGTTCTCATTTCATTTTTAGGCATTTTCACTAAGCAGATATACTTTCACAAAAGGCAAATGAAAGAGGCTTAAGACACTTTATTAAAGTTATATTTCTACTGCAGTAGGAAATCAGTTTCTTGCACAACTTTGATGGAATTTAACAACATAACGAGATCTACACTTGATTTTCACTTGTATAAAAAAAAACACCAAACCCAGAGCCAAGATATGAAACACAAAATACAAATGGGGAAATTAATTAAAATGATTAGATACTTGAGAAATTAAAAAAAAAAAAGAAAACAACAAACACACAACAAAATCAACAAAAAAAAAATTTTAAAAAGGGGTAATGTTTTTACTAGCTATTTTTTTTTTGTCAGTACAGAGACAGGAAAGGAAAAAAAGGAAGCAGGGATAACCCAAAGGAAAAAAGGAAATTTTGCAGAGAAAGTTGAAGTAATCCTTGGCAGAAGGAAAAAGAAATACAGCAATGCCAGTCCTTGGTCATTTGAAAGTGATTTTCCATCAATGACTGACTCTCTGCAAATATAAGCCAACCATGTTCATATAATTGCCTGTAGTTATCACCTACAACACAGACATTGTGTATTAAGTCAATATAATAATTTATTCCATATTATTCAAACAATAATGACAATATCTTTTCTTAGTTCATCACACAGTCATAGTAAGTATTACATTCACATAATTCTCCAGAGAAATAGTCCTAGTGCACTACATTTTCACTTATTTAAATGGATCGTTGACTTTTAAGAAGTCAGAAGTTTCACGTATGTTTTAATTGACTTTACTTGCTCTCCAAATAAAAGTACCACCGGATGCTTTAAGGCAACTTTGATAGAGGTCTGCTTTGGCTCAGTCTGCGTTTTTGGAAAAGGGACCAAGAAAATCAACGCTGTTCATTGCAAATGTCATCCTCACTATTCAAACCCTTCAAGCAAGCTAAGCAAAGCTACAATGATTTCCAAATAAGAGGTTTTGTGCTGGACCCAGTCTTTCTCCAGATGCATAGTACTCTTTACTCTCCTTAATAGCAATTAAAAAACTTATGTGACTATGAAAGGGAAAGACTTCCTTGCATAGAGCATTTGCAACTATTTCTAAGAATCTCATAAATCCTCAAACAATAATATATGTATTTAGAGAAACAAATCGTAGATACACGTAACTAGTTACCGATTTTAACTTCAAGTTACTCTCCCCTTTTTCGGTCTTTTAGAATTGTGATTTATGAAGTTGAACTTGACATTTCAGATATAATCAGAGAGAGGAATCAATATTTTTCAAGTCTTAAAGGACTTGCTAAAGGCAAGCGAAAGAGAAAGGCCTATGAATTACTTTTAGCAACATTACTACAGTTCAGTCAAACTCTCTATCATGAAAACCCGAGTAAAATCATTCGTCCAAAAGCGATATAGAAGAACAAAGGGACTAAACCAAAACCAGGAACTAAACTAAGAGCCACAAAAATGTAGTGTTGTTGGAGTTTTTTTTAAAAGATTGTGCATAGATTCTAAATATATTTTTCCCCAGAGATAATAGTCTATATCCTCACACATGTTCCAGTACAGCTATGCAACCTAACACTGCCCACAAATCTCAAAAGATAAGATATGTAGGACAACTTTTACATTATTCCAATATTTTTTTCTTTGACACTTTGGCCAATGACAACCTTAACAGACTAAGCCTTACGCCACACAACCAACAACATGACTTTACACTGCTGCTACTCCCTCCTCGTAGGGAAGCAAAGGTGCCAATTTTATCTGGAGCTATTTATAAACAGTGATCCTTTCCTAGGATGCTCATCAAGCACATTACTGAGCTGTAGCATACTCTCAAGCTCTGTGCCAAGGTTATATTTGAGCTGGTGCCTCTTACTCAGGAAAAAACCAAAGTCAACCAGAACATCCTGATACCCTAGAAGTCAATGATCCATTTTAAGCAAGTAAAAATCTAGTGTGGTCTGAAAAATTAAGGATTTGTATGAATTCAGACTAACACTTAGCTGCAGTGTGTTATAAATGAAGAAAGGATACTTTTATTATAACAAAAACTATCTAAGTGGCAAGGAGGTAAAGGGCATTGAGAATTTCACTCCCAAGTCACCTGATTATCTTAGAGCCTGTCTATACCTAAACACACCCATTTCCACATATAAAACCTACAGCCTGGAAGCTTGCTTCTAATTTCCCAGTCTTGTCCCACCCACACTGAAAAATAGAATCTCTCTAAAAACATGATGCAGATGATTCCTCAAGAAGTTTCTTCTATTTTTTGTTAAATGGCAGATGGCTCTCAGTCTTAATGACATTGCTTTCATGACTCTAAGTCCTCTGCAAAGTTAAACTTCTTTTACTATTATACTGAAATGCAACAGAAACATAGTAGAACAGGATGGAAGTTTCACCAACTTCCTTTTTTTTTGTCTCCTGTTAAGTAATTAGGGGTTTTTTTCTTGGTTTTAAACAAACATTTCCACATACCGTCACAATGAATATTCATAAAGGTTGTAAACTTCAGAGCTTCTCAACTCCCTATAATTTTCACATTTACAAGGACTGCTAACATGCATTTAAACCCTTGCTACTCCTCCATTTTTTATGAAGTATTTTTTATTTTTCCCCAGATAAACAAATCTAAGCGATTATAATGTCCACCTTTTCATCAGTTAAAGAAAAAAAAAATACTGTGTAGTAGGCACAAGTCCATACTCTTCCAGCATTTTAGATGTCAACAGTAGACATATTTCCTGCTGTATTTAACATTTTATCTAAAATGCAGCTACTTCATCCTTTATCTAGCGTTTCATTATTTCCATTACACAAACGCAGTCAGTATAAAGCCACACCTGCTTTGAGAGTTACAAATTTTGGTTCGTATCTCTCTCCTGCACTACGAACTGCCACAGCACAAAACCACTTGCATCATTTACTCGTTGGCATTCGACATTTCTTAATGCTTCTTCTGAAATCAACTGAATTGACTGTACGTTTTTGAACACATGCTGGATAAAGCAAACAAAAATAGTCACCTGAAGTAAGAATGCCTGCATAGTTTTTCTATTAACACTCAAGAAGAGTTTAAGCTATATTCTGTTTTAATTATTCAGATACTTCAAGTCAGAGTAGACTAGCCAGAGTTTCAGTGCTCAGCGGGTTACCTTTCTGACTTTAGCAGGCTCTCCATCAGCCTTTAACCTTGCTAAGCTTGTGACAGTCTCAATACATGCCACTCTCTGTACAACATACTATATGGCTCGAAACACTATAACGCTACGGGTTAAAGATGTGTCAGAACGCTTGAGAACGTCACTCAAACGACTTCTCAAAATATAAAATTACTATGTAGCAAGCCCAGAGAATGTTACTTCAATTTATAAGGAATTTAAATTGATGTCTGAACTGTAATTATATTACCATTCGGGCTTGTTATTTTCAATCTGTGACATTACTCCTTTAGGTTAGATACGATCACTCACCTTAAGTTCATGAAAACAAATAACCTTTGAAAAAACACACATTTCCATTAAAAAAAAAAGTAGGTGAAACAATCTTTAACTCTGGTGAGCGCAAATTCCTATAGGACAAGTATTACTCTAAGCAGTTACAACCTGTGACTCCTATTTTATGTGCCTTAAAGTACTGTTCTACTAGCAGTGACAGGGACAGAACATCATTGGGGGTGTAGGCACCGCTATATAAGAACAAAAAGGCTCAAAATACGTTTCTTTCCATTTTCAAGGGAGGCATCAACCTATTATTTGTACAGTGCAAAAGCAGTGAAAACATTGGACACCACCAAGAAATAAGGTTATGCTTTGAGGATTTTCCATCGAAAATGGTTACAGGCATAAGTGAACGGTGACTCTGTAAGGCTATGTTAAGACTGAAATTTTGTTCTTCCCATTTTAATAAAAGTAAGTTCAATGGGTCAATAGAAGAGCAAAGATGAAAGTAATGGCACAGATAAAACTTCAAGAATAGAATGGGATTAAATCCTTGTGTTTCATAACAGCATTCCCAAAAAGCCAAAAACCCCTAGATTTCGCTGCTGTGGACTTGCATGTATTAAAAAGTACATGAGCCATCCTGTGTACACTACTGAAGTACCAGCATTGGACCATATTTGCCAACACTTTAAATACAAACTGTAGTGAAGAAAACATGTGCAAAACCACACGTAATCAGGTTACATATATGTTTTTAATACTAAATAAAATTTACAATAAAAAGAAAATTGAAAAGTTCCAAGTCTATGACTTTAGTAGTGATTAAATGATTCTGGCTTTCACATAGTATTTTGTTTTAAAAAAAACAAATCTGTAACAGTCCTGCTATATGTAACACTTAAATGAAATAAAATTCAAGTACAATAAAGAATGTTTTCCTGCTACTAGCTTAATGCACTTGACAGCCTAGGGTAGTCAAGTATCTTTTAACTGTGTAAATGGTCAATGCTATCACAAGAGTATACTGCTGCAGCTTCACCTCAGAAGCATAGCTTTTAAGTAAATATCACCAAGTGTCACAAATATTGGATGTTTTTGGTTTAAATTTTCCTTGTGTTTAAACTGAGCATCCATTTAAAAGCAAGCATTAAATTGTAAAGTTCTGGTCACCATGAAATGCTGTGAACTGACTGTGTTCACCATCTCTAGACATGCAAGAGATCTCTGTATGAAATTGGACTCATCACTTCAGTAAGGACCTATAGCGAGCTGCTCAGTGATCATACCATAAAAATATCTAGATTAATGTTTACATCTGAATTTTTGTAACTTAAGGTCTAATTCTGCATTTAGTCATGCCAGATTTATGTCAAGTTGTCCATGATATGATTTCAGAAGTACTAATGTAATCAATTACTGCTCTGACACATCATCGTCTTCTCATGTTGGTCTCAACAGAACTTCGGTAACAATAGGGCGAACC
Organism: Phaethon lepturus; assembly: GCF_000687285.1. Taxonomy (NCBI): domain Eukaryota; kingdom Metazoa; phylum Chordata; class Aves; order Phaethontiformes; family Phaethontidae; genus Phaethon; species Phaethon lepturus. Next base: position 35,561 of record NW_010518306.1, on the reverse strand, counting down.
ATCTTACAGAAGACAGTCTGTGTTCACATCTAGCGACATGCCTACCGTGAATATTGATTGTAAGTTACTCTTAATAGAAGTAAGTCTATTTGCCAAAAGAGGAATTTTCCTGCACATTATTTGCACTGTGATGGGCATCTGAGAGACAGAATAATGAAGACCCTGACATGTCAAGAGCTCTTGTAACAATTTTTTAAATTAGAAGCTGGATATTGAGTTTGTAGTATGAAGATACATGTATACAGACATCCTTCAGCCAATGGTGATGGCTGCATATTTTCATATTATTTTTACAAGGAATTAAAAATAGCACCAACTAAGAATACATGAAATAGGAAGTAGTACAGTGGAATTCAAACACTTTGACACATTTTAAGAACAATGGAAGTCAGAATATCTGTGGTTACACTAAATAAATAGAACAGAAACATAGTTCTGTCTTGTCTGTTTTAGTTTCAGCACCATGTTGAAAATATCATTAGTCTTCCTATATGCAAAAAATAAAAAAAAAGTCCACTGAATTATCTTTAAAAGAAAAATCTTCCCAGGTTTCTTTGGTTTTAAGTGGTTATTTAACTTTTTAATCATAACCTGAGAACTTCATAACAATATTTATGAAATTCCTGTTGAAATTCATATACATACTCAAAAATAAAATCCTTGTCAAATTATCACCTGCAGAAACAGAAGAGATCTTTGACATTATTTATCTGTCAGATAAAGATCTTCTACACCCTCGTTCAACAACAACAACACTACATAGGAAAGGTCATTCTTTCCAGTGCAAGAAAATGACATAACTGGTAATACCTTGCAACTGTTTTTAGATTGTACATATGCATGAGCTGCATAGTTTCTGACCACTCTATAACTAAAAGGTAAAGGACAGCGAGTCTACAACTACAGAACTCATCTCCACAAAAATGCACATATTTACTTTTGAGAAGCTATAAAAATTCAACCTCGCCTTTGATTAGGATTGCCATTTAAAAGACAGCCAGTGAGTTAACACAGATATGGTAACACAGATTGAGCAGTACAGTTATGCCAAAAGCACTGTAGAAGAGTAAAAACATACACACAGGCGTTGTGCTCCACTCTAGAGGACAAATTTGCGGGGTTCCTGTGATTTTGGGGCATTTGAAATCTATTTTCCTATGCAAGCACATATCTCTCATCAGTGCAGAAATTTTAAGGTAATGCTTCAGGAAACAAATGTTTCATTTGCCATTCTGTTCGTCTTGTTGATAAGCATTTCCAAGAATTTGCAGTAGAGATAAGAAACAACAACAAATTAACCAGAGTGAAAAAGAATTGTAAGTCCCTTTAACAGATGAGTCATTAAGTATCTCGCAACTTTAAAAGGGTTGGTTTCATGACTATGAAATAAGAGTTCAGCTCAAAAATAGCTGTCTTCAACGTCATTCCAGAAAATACACAAGACAGAAAACTAGGATAAGAAAATAAACCAAGAAAGCAACATTCCCAATTCAAATGGAAGGCTTTGAAAATACTCTGTAGCACTTTATTTTTACTTCCACTCTCAGTGAACACTCACATCTCTGACCTTGCTTCTGAGAAACTTTTCCACTGAACAGGATAAAAAGGCTGGAAGTAAACAGGCTCATAATGAATTTTTTTTTCACATATCACTGAAAATTGGTAGAAACTTTAAGTTTGCTTAAGAACTTCATGAAAGGTTTTTTTGGTTTATAATAATTTTCTCCCACTCTGAAGGTATATAGCCTAAATGCGAACTTTAACAGAAGGCATACTTGCTCATAGTTTTCAAAGCTTAGTGATAGGTATGCACAACACTCTGCATTTCATTTCCTGAAGAGGCTCAGGAAACGTTCCTCGGGTACAAGTCTGAAACCGCTTACGTGTCTTCTGCAGATAGATTTCTCTTCTACAGAACTGGGATGCCATACTGGGAACAGAAAAGGTTACTAAAAAGTTCTCAGTAAATCACTGGGAAATAAATGAGAAGCAAGACAATCTCCACCATTCTCTACCTTGTGCAATCAGTTATACACCTGTACAAGGAGAATTTCCACGCTTTTTCATCAGCCTGGGTTTTTACTTACTGTGAGCTGACGCATGGGCTGTGGCTAATATCATTATATATGATGCCCATTAGTCGCAGATGCAACAAAGACTTTCCCTCTCCCACATGTTCACTTTGTCTTGGTTTCTTCCTTCATTTTAATGAGGGAACTACAATGAAAATAAACGCCACGACTGAAAAAAAAACAACAACAGCAACAACAACAACAAAAACCAAACCACATCCAGCATAAAATCACAGATCCAAGTTTTCTAAGTAACTCAGGATACAGACTTTTTCTCATCACGGTATTCTCACCTCATTGCACCATATAAGTGAAACACCTCTTTCCTGAAGTACTGGTTCTTTTCCTATAGAACTTTGTTCATCATTACTCCTTCCCATACACACCACCATAAAAAATGGTAAAAAAGAAAATTACAACAATCATCTAGATCAGCTCTTCACATTTCTTATCCAAGGAGCTCATAACTACTGTTTTGTCTCAGACTAGGAACACAGAAAGAGTAATGTTTGTCCAAGCATGGCAGCACTGCCTTCTTGCCAACATACAAGCTATCAACCTTACATATGACCTATGGAGTAGATTTTGCTGTTCTTATTTTCTTAACCCTTTTCATCATATAAAATTAATTTAAGGAGGGCCTTGGAGCTATGTACAGCAGCAGAGTTGCTATAGATGATGGACGTTTTTCTCCAATTCATTTAAAACTAAAGCAATAACTGCAGTCTCCTCCAGAAAACAACAGCTGAGGTGTAATACAGCATCAACAGATAAAATGAGACATCTCATTCACTCTGCTGCTCTCAAGTATCCCAGAATTAATAGTTCTGGGTGAGCAGCTAAATGAGCTAATGGGAGAACAGCACTTACAAGGAGAAAAAAACACAACAAAAAAAACCCCAAACACACACAAAACCCCAACTGATTTCCCAAAGGTATCAAAGCACGGAAGCCACATATATTAAATGCTAGTCGCACCTGAATGAAGCTTTTCATTTGATCAAAAATACTCAAGTAACATTTTTGGCATTTCTGATTCAGCATTTCATCACACTTCTTAGTTCAATTAGTCTAGTTTGATTTATTTTCACTCCAGACATGGTGACAAAGTTAAAACCAAAATACCGAGCTGCCCAGTGTATGCAAATCCTAGGTTTTAAACACACTTTTTGAACTACGTGAGTGATGAATGTTCATATGTTTTACAGCCAAATTAACAAAATGAGAGGGGGAGATTTTACTTTTTTCATGCTCTCACACTTAATAATTACTCTTGTGTGCAGTTTCTGGCAAATTTTCAGATTTAAATGGTTTGTGTTTGACATGAATAAAAGTCCTGAAAGTAGGAGGCACTTCGATGTTGTTGAACTCAGGCAGGGTATCCCCCCTGCCCCCCCACCCCCCCAATAATGATGGCCCCTGTAAGCATCAGTATGCAAATATGTACCTGCCCATTACCAGCTACTTTATAAAAAAACCAGCAGTTTGATTATATTTCTCTGGAACAGGATTGTCCAAGCCCTTTTACAGATGGGTTGGGTGCCTGTACCTCTCTGTAAACCAGTAACAACATTCCCACGCACCCAGAACACGTGGTACCCAGGCATGGCAAACACCTACGGCCCTGGTGCCAAGGATACAGAGCACGGTATTGGATGGCAACAAGACCTACACGTCCCTGGAGAAGTAAAGAAACTTTTACTGGAGAAAAGACTAGGAGGTAATGAAACGGTGGGAAGACTACAGAGAGCACAAAAGAAGAGGAGCTACTGCATAAGCCAAAAGGAAGGCATCAAAGGTATTCCTGTTTCTACACAGCTGCTTACAGGGGAAATAAGGCATGAACAGCAGACTTTTTTAGTTGACTAATTTCTGGCATAGATACTAAACTATGCGGGGGGGAAAAAAAAACAAACAAAAAAACATAAAAGAGGAGAAGCACAGAAGAAAAGCAGGTCAGAAAAGGTACTGAGCACCCTGAGAATACTGAAGATTATTCTCCTCCAGGCATGAGTGTGCAGAACTGTTTTCTCTTACTAATCACACCCCATTTTTTGGTTGGCTACCAAAACAAATATGATGATACAAATATAACTGACCCCAAACAAAACAGGAAAAAATTATATGACTAAAGGAACGATTACAAAAGGTCAAATCTACATGAAAATTGTGTTTAAAAATAAAAGGAGAGAAAAAACACATGGAACAAATCCTTAAAGAAGTGTCTCTATTGGTATACTGCTTTGGCAACTTGCTGTTCTATAGCGACTGCTTTATCAGGGATGGTAACTTGCACCTAGCCTTTACCCCAGCATGACTTGTTGCCATTAACATTTCCAAGCTATTAATGTAAGAATGCAGATAATAAAAATCTGATTAATTCTGATATTATAAGGCCAGTCAACAGTGTATAAGGGAATAAGAATGGGAAAATGAACTCAGAAGCGTTGGTTCATTTGATGCACTTCGTCTCTATGTACTACTGGAAAGCTCCTGAAAAAAACATGGACCTCCAGGAGATCCAGAGTCTTTTCACCTGCAGAAGCCACTTGGGTGGAACAGGTCTATCTCCCTCTGCACAAAGATGTTCCTAAAACACTTTGCACCATAAAAGCTACAACTTCTGGCATCTCCTTTAACATTTTCCCAGTGCCACTGTACCACAAGTTGAAAACAAAAATCTGTGTCAGTGTTGTAAATGTAACATTACACTCTAACCTATATTTCATTGCAATATTTAAGGAACTTCTTTTTCCTGAACAGTTTGGAAAAATTGTATCGTCACCTGAGTTTAACCTTCTTCAGAGAGATGGAAAAGTAACATACTTACACAATACCTAGGTCACTTTGAAAATAAGTGAGTTTAAAACAGTAATAATGAATAATTAAAATACATTAAGTGTACAAAGCACAAAGGGGGATAGCTTTTTTTAAACCTTTTGAGAAAATTAATGCCTTTTCTTCAGTTACATTCATATAATTTAGAGGAGTAAAGGGTTGTGCTTTTCATGGCTCAATTCATTTAAATGAGAAGTTACAGTCTAGGGAAATTTCAGATCAAATTTTACCAACTGAGCCTGACCTCAGCTCTATTGCCAGCCATATAAATGAGAGAATTTCCTTTTTCTGCCACACTACAGCAACAGAAACGCCGTGTAAAATATGGATTCAACTTCAATGGTTAGCAGTCATTAAACTACTGCAGCTAAACCAAACAAGTAGCGGGAAACACAAATACATACTACTTCTGATGCACAAGGTATAAGAGTGCAGGTTGAAAATAGTTCTCGACTCAGCGTGACTGGCCAATAAGCCCCTACGATGAGAGAAGGCCCAGAGGAGGTGGGCAAGGGCAGTAATACAGGGTGACCTGTATTAACAATACAGGGTGTGACTGACCACAGCTGCTGCAAAGAGAGCTGACTATCATAGCACCAAGGGGACCAGAGGATGGTCTTCTCTTTTAGATAAACAGCTATCGCCCCTTGAGCGCATCAACTGACTGTACCACAGTTGAGTGGGCAACTGGTGGTACCAGTGTTTCTCCCTGAGTTAGCCAGACCAGCACGGGGGGAGCCGAATATGTGTCTCGGCCCAACACAGAGTATAAAACCTGAGCAGCTGAGAAAAGAATTTAGAGCAAGCAATGGGCTTGAGCTGGCTTCAACCCATGTATTCCTTCATGGTGACAAGACAGCCAGCATCATGACAGTGAGCATATTATAGAGACCGGTAATAGAGATTACACTGGTATTGTGATTAACCTGTGTATGGCAGTTATATTTTGCCAAGTATAACGTACGCTTGTATTGCGATTGCTGTATATTGCTTCAGCATTCTGCCAAATCAAAAAGCCTGTGTAATACCAAATATCTTCACATAAATAAATTCGATATTACACAGTATACCCTCTGCACATGGAGTATCTAGAAGAACCTGGTCAGAATATTGGACTCTGGCACCCAGACAAAGATCCATCAAAGCCAACATTTCTGCAGCGAGAGCACAAACTCACCCGCCCTCCGAGGAGCAAACAGCAGGCTACCAGCCCCCGGGGGTAGAAGCAAGGCAAGTAACACAGAATACACAAAACTTCAAAAGGTTTCCCTAGATCCCTGCAGCCAAATAAGCTCTCAATACAGACCTTGTACAGCAGCGTACAAGACCAAGCAAATATAAGGACCATGGTTTAAGGACCACGGTTTCTAAAGCACTGCACTCTAGTCAGCATCCCTGTCCCTCAAACAACAAATTCCACAGTTTCCCTAGAAATTGCAGCATTATTTTATCATGTAGCAAAAACATGCATTAATTTTCCCTCAGGTTCTCTTGATGATTTCCTTCTAGTTTTCTTGTTTTGACACCACACTGGTCTAGTTTTGTGGACATATGCTACCAGTTCTCAAAACCTATGGTTTTAAAAAGCAAGGAAAAGAGTGGCAGAGATGTTACCAGGGAGAGTAAAATGGTTTTCTGTCACATAGGAACAGTTCCAAATTACAGCAAGGGCCAGTAATAGCCAAAACTTTCCATGTGGTGTTTACCCACCTACGCGACCACAACCAGTAGCTACGATTCGGTCCTACCTGGTAGGTACAGACACATGGTCAGGAACCTTGCATACTCTCAGCACTCTCCCGACCAACACCTAAGCATCCCATGCTACTGCTTTTTCCAGTATAGTCCCGCTGCTTCAATACAGCTTCAGACTTAGAGCATGTCCTCAATCCACAACTAGTTCCCCTGTTCCCATCTCCAAGAAGAATATTAAGATCAAGGCAAGTGAGAGAAATAGCTAAGTATTTGCCACCTTTTTTTCTTCTTTAAACACCAGTAGCAGGGTTCAGCCTTTTAATTTCTTTCTCAATAAATAAATACAAATTTAAAAAATGTGATATATATTACTTGATGGGGTTTTATGAGATTTATTTTTTTTTGAGATCAGAAAAGAACCTGCTTAAGAGTTAAATTCAGCTAAGGATTTGCAAGCAACAAATCATTTTGAGGAAAAAAAAATTAAAACCACTATTTTTTAATAATGGAATAAACAACAGAATATGGTCAATGCTTTTAGTTTAGCATGCAAGCCTACTACAGGAGGAAGCATACCTTCCTACCCACTGATAGATGAGTCCAAGAATCAATATTTGGGATTTTTTTCTTTACCTTTTAGTTTTCAGCATCCAACAGCTTTCCTTCTCTGTAACTGTAGCTGCTGCATACTGAGCATTACTGAACAGAGAGATAGGTTGGAGGTCTTCTGAAAAACTGACTCTGAGAAAACCAAACTGCAGGGAGGGGGAAGGAAAACCGGCATTGGTGACTAAATTGTATGGTTTTCTCACACAAGTAATATACAGCGTAGGCAAAAAAATTATTTTAACCAGTAAACTGTGATGACTTACAGCAAATCCACAGGCTTCTCCTATATAGTTACTATCTAAAGAGCATAAGAAATAAGAGATACCTCAGCGTGTGCTCTGAATTCTGAAGAGAACAAAGATGGGACTGGAAGTTCCCGGTGTCCTCAATGCAAATTCTGTACAGCCAGGCCACCGCTACGCTCAGAATGGAACAGAATTCATGTTCAATTATGTAAGAACTAGTTATATGCTGATTCCTGGACATTTATTTTTAGTATCTTCTATTCCCATGTCTGTGAACTGCAGAAGAGTAAGTTTACTCAGAAGTTAGTGTTTTTAATCTCTGGAAAAAGCAATTTTTATGGAAGTCTCGGTTTCAGAACTCTCCTTTCATTTTTTGTCTGATGGTGTGCAAGTAAATGAAATATGGAAGAGGGAGAGTAAATTCAAGGAGGCAAAGGCAATAACGGTGTCCTCTGAACAGGACAACGGCTCTGCATTTAAGAGAAATGTCTCTGATGCCTGGGCTATTTTCACTCAATGCTTTGACCCCATGTATTTATCTCAAAGGTTCCAGAACACCCAGTAAAACTTGACATTTTGACAAAATAGGTACCGCTTTATATTCAGGTTGGATTTCATCCCTTGCAAGTGGTTAATTCCAGGGGAAAAGTGTTTCTTCTCCTAAATACCATCTCCTATATCCTATATCCAACTCTGTGAAGTTGATTGCCCCGTAACTTTCAAGAAAACATGAAAGTGGTTCCCTGACAGCATCCATCTCCTTTTTGAAGAACCACACTGAGGTGTAACAAAAGCTTTTCCCTCAGTGTAGGAGCCTTTCATTCATCTGCTAGCTAAAAAAAAAAAATGCTGAGCTTTGAAAACATGTTTAGGTTGTCTAAAAAATTTCATACCAAACCACAGGAAACTAGCCTTGATGAGTACTACCGTCCTGTGAAAAAGGACTTATATTAACAAAATAAGAGTCTCAGAGCACCTGACATCTGGCTTATATTTTAAAGAAAGAAAGAAAGAGTAGTGTATATTTGGCTGAAGAAAGGTGGACATGTTTTGATTATTTTGTTACACAACAATTTGTGGGATTTTATTAATTTCCTGCTTTAAGAGAATATATTTAATCTCTTGCTAAAGTTTACATAATTTCCTTTTGTAAGCGCCTGTGCACCTGGAGGCTACAGGTACAAATATTTCTGAAGAACGAAGTTTTCTGAAATGAAGCACTCTTTTGAAGCAGATCATCACTTATCTCAAATTTTACATAGAAAAAGGTGTCATTTGTTAATCACAGTTAATTACTCTAATCTTTAGCCTGAAGATGCCATGCAATCTGGGAACAAACCCCACGTGGTTTAAATAAAGAGTCACACAAATAGTAAAAGGTGGACAAGACAAAAAAAAAAAGCCCTAGCTTTGCAGACCCTTTTGGAATTGGCAGGTGGATGTACTTCTTAGAAAGGCAAGCGTTCAGACTAATAAAGCGTTACAGTTTGAGCACTGTAAATCTATCACTGGGACTGCTGACATGCCTTTCACATGGCAAAAAAGTATGCAAATAATTATGTGACTACATAGCATCTCTTCACAGTCAAAGAAACCTGGGCAACTACAGCTGCATGAGCTACACCAATTAACTTATTTTGTCACACCTGTACACATTTAGCCTATTTCTTCACATTTTAGATAAATACAGTCATCCTTTATCAAATTAAAAAATCTCTTTTGTTACATGGGTACATGCAGTTTTTAAACTAGAGCGGATTTATTTTGACTGTAAACTACATTATTTTCAAATCCCCAACCAAACAACTCACACTATATCTCAGATCAGCAAAATGATACGCACTTGGTTAATCTGTTGGAACATCCCAGTTTAACATGTGCTTAGATGTGCTCTTTCCAGCTATCAGGGCTCTTCGCATGTAACAAGCTTGCCTTAATTCTCATCTTCCATGCAGCACATGACAATAATTATGACTGCACTAATGTTAGGGAAACACACACTAAAAAGGGACAGGCTACACCAGATGAAGGGCGTGTAACCCTCAGTCAGAGGAAATGGGGTTCACTTCCCATCTCTTTCTATTAATTTATGAGAGTTCTTTCCTTTTACTTGTCTCCTTTCCCACAATTTACAGACACAAGGAGTGTTTACAAAATCTAACTTACTGAGACAAATTTATGCAATAATATACGGGCTAGCCTATTTTAGATATTTACATCTTTAACTGGAACGCCAAAGTGGAATTTGGAAAAGCTATTCTGTGCTATTAAAATTGTTTGATACTTCATAGTTGCATTAAAAATATGATTAAATGGACTTTGCAGTTTATCTTCTCTTAGAGGTAATAGTGGGAGCAAATTTCTCAAATTAGTTCTACTGAAACTGATAGAAACTTAACAGTACGGATTTCCTTTAATTTTAAAGAAAAAACAACCTCTCCAACATTACAAATAATTCACATTTTAAAATGGACATTTTCTAATGTGAACTATATGTAAACATATGTGACTTATACACTGTATGCCTGAAGAGCAAAAGAAAAGACTCTTTAGAAAAGGAAATTAATCAGTTCCCTTTGCACACTTCAGCCAAGAGAGATTCAAGTCACTCAACACACAGAAAAAAACAAATAGCAAAAAAAACCCCACAGTATAGAGGAATTTGCAAAGAGATTGGAATAAAAAGGAAAAAGGTTAATAAGCCAACAAATACCATTTCCAGTCTGACAGGGAATTTGCCTGGGACACAGTAAAACCCCAACACCACTGAATATTGGGCAAGGAACATAAATCCAGCCACGAACACACACTTCATAGCCTATAGATGTTACATACTACAAATAAGGGCCCAGAGTGTCTCACTGAGAAAGTCAAGGCAGGTTTTGAGAATATGGGACTTCTGCTACATTGGGGATGTAGCATCCCAGGAAAGGACTTGTGTGCACTCATAAATTAATCATTCAATGCAGCAATAAGAAAGACTTGGTATCTCCAAGCTGGAAGAGCAGCAACCGAGACCAAGCATCTACAACTGGCTCCCATAGTCCTGAACACTAAACACATCCAGACAAGAACTTTGAAAATAGGAGTCAAAAAAATCCTGTTTTTACTCCCCACAAAGAAATGAGCAGACTCGTTAACTAATTTTAGCCCATAGAAAAAAAAAAGGTTTTTCTGCATCACTGAGGTAATAAATCATTGAATACAGAAAAAATAGTACCATTATTAGTAAGAGATAATATATTGATGAATATATTTTGCTAATGAACCCTTTTCAATTAATAAATATGCCAGAAATAGTACAATTTAGTATGGGAAGTGAAATTAGGAAAGCTCATTAAAATCTGTAAATCTTTTACAGACACCTAGTGTTGAATAATTCATCAACTGTTTAACACATTTACTAAAAAAAACATGTAAATTACTTTTATCACTGGCCTAATTCTATTTTTTTTGTTTTGTGAAGGGATTCTTTTTTTCCTAGCATAAGTCTGAAAGTTTAATTGCAAATTGATTAACATGGAGCTTTGCTAATTAAATCAGCTGAAGGAGATTTAGGCTGACACCATGCTAGATGCTCAAATGAAGGGACTGTCCCATTGCATTAAATATAGTGCATTTATCATAGATGAACTAACAGGCTGTTAATTTGAGCTGACAAATAATGGAGGAGGAAAATGAATCTTTACAGTATTGTGTGTAATAGATAAACAGCTCTTTTACTACTAGTTCAGAGAATCACAGAATCATAAGATTGGAAAAGACCTTTAAGATCATCAAGTTCAACCATCAACACAACACCACCGTGCCCCCTAAACCATGTCCCAAGTGCCACAACTATACATTTATTGAGCACTTCCAGTGATGGTGACTCCATCACCTCCCTGGGCAGCCTGTTCCAATGTTTGACCACTCTCTCCGTAAAGAAATTTTTCCTAATATCCAATCTAAACCTCCCCTGGCACAACTTGAGGCCATTTCCTTTCATTGTATGGCTAGTTACTTGGAAGAAGAGACCAACACCCACGTCACCACAACCCCCTTTCAGGTAGTTGTAGAGAGCGATAAGGTCTCCTCTCAGCCTCCTCTTCTCCAGACTGAACAACTCCAGTTCCCTCAGCCGCTCCCCATAAGACTTGTGCTCCAGACCCCTCACCAGCTTCGTTGCCCTTCTCTGGACACGCTCCAGCACCTCAGCGTCCTTCTTGTAGTGAGGGGCCCAACACTGAACACAGGATTCAAGCTGTGGCCTCACCAGTGCCGAGTACAGGGGCACAATCACTTCCCTCCTCCTGCTGGCCACACTATTGCTGATACAGGCCAGGACGCTGTTGGCCTTCTTGGCCACCTGGGCACACTGCTGGCTCATGTTCAGCCGGCTGTCAACCAGCACCCTCAGGGCCTACGTCTGCCAGGCAGCTCTCCAGCCACCTGTAGCGTTGCATGGGGTTGTTGTGGCCAAAGTGCAGGACCCGGCACTTGGCCTTATTGACCCTCATAGAGTTGACCTCTGCCCATCGATCCAGCCTGTCCAGATCCCCCTGCAGAGCCCTCCTGCCCTCCAGCAGATCAACACTCCCACCCAGCTTGGTGTCATCTGCAAACTTACTGAGGGAGCACTCGATCCCCTCATCCAGATCATCAGTAAAGATATTGAACAAGACCAACCCCAAAACTGAGCCCTGGGAAACACCGCTTGTGACTGGTCATTGACTGGATTTAAGTCCATTCACCCCAACTCTCTGGGCTTGGCCATCCAGCCTGTTCTTTACCCAGCGAAGAGTACACCCGTCTAAGCCACGAGCCGACAGTTCCTCCAGGAGAATGCTGTGGGAGACGCTGTCAAAGGCTTTACTAAAGCCCAGGTAGACAACATCCACAGCCTTTCCCTCATCCACTAGGCGGGTCACCTGGTCATAGAAGGAGATCAGGTTGGTCAAGCAGGACCTGCCTTTCATGAACCCATGCTGGCTGGGCCTGATACCTTGGTTGTCCTGTGCATGCCCTGTGAGCACCCTCAGGACGAACTGCTCCATAATCCTCCCCGGTACTGAGGTCAGGCTGACAGGTCTGTAGTTCCCAGGATCCTCCTTCCGGCCTTTCTTGTAGATGGGCGTCACACTGGCAAGCCTCCAGTCGTCTGGGACCTCCCCTGTTAACCAGGACTGCTGATAAATGACGAAGAGTGGCTTGGCAAGCTCCTCTGCCAGCTCCCTCACTACTTTTGGGTGGAAGCCATCAGGCCCCATAGACTCGTGGGTACCATAATTGTAGCTATACCGGTTTTTGAACAATTAGAAAGGGTTTTAATAATGTTGCTTTCAATTTGAAATAAGAGAAGAATAAAATCCCTCACTAATACTTTGCTTATGAGACAGTATCAGTCCAAGTTCTGCACGTATTTCAATGCTGACTGTATGTAAAAAGACTTAGAAAAAAACATTTAAGTTTAGAGACCTTTGACTGGAGACTGTTAATAAAACTAAAGAAATTGGTTGTATAGTATCTAAAAGAAACCCCTATCTCTAAATTAATCTTTATTATCTAGGCTTTATCATCTAGATGGTGGTATTCAGTTAGTGTAAAGCGTACAAGTTGCATTAACTCAGTTGCAAGTTCCTTTAGTTTACAAAGTTTCTTGGCACTGCCAAATGCCCATATCATTCTGTTTTCAAAGTTATCAACATAAAAAATTACCAAGACAATTCTTAAGTCGATTAATAATATAGGTCTAGAAAGTCTACTTAGATTTCTCCACTGGAGCTCCAAATCCCAAGTAAAGAGATATCCAGGAAAGTAAAACTGCTTCAACCCTGCAGATTGCCAACACCCTTTATTGTAATTGAGCAGAACCAAAAGAGAAGCTCATGAACATCACACGATCAGAAAACCACCCCAACAACATAGTTTAGGTATGGCCAGATACAAGCTGCAGCCAACAGCACAGACCGAAGTCACACGTGCACAGATGCCAAGGGGTAACTTCGCAGGACTCAGCCAGCACCAGGCTGTGCACAGAGATCCTACATCTGAACACAGCAGCAGGCACTGAAAGGAAGAGTGTAATACTCCACATGAGAATGCCCCAGCAGCTACAACACACTAAACAGATCTTGAAAGTTTTTGCCTCTCAGTTCAGATAAAATACATCACAACATGCAGCACTGGAACTGTACTTGGAATTTTTTTGCCAGGTCCACGTGTGGAACTTCATGTCAAGTTGGCTAGCTTTGCAAATTCAAGACAACAGCAAGGAGCATCTTTTCCTTTCCTCTGTAGTAAGTCTAAGACAGACTGTCACCACGTGACCCTCTCTCCTTGTTCATGCCAGCACCAGCAGTTATGTACAGTCAGTCACATAGAGAGGATCAGGATTCGGATAAAGCTTCAGCAAGATCACTTCCCTGATACGCCTCGTAAGTGAGTACACTAATGCATATATAAGGAAACGCACATCTGGAAACAGGAGAAGCAGGACACTATTTTGGTATCGGATTAAGCACTGGCTGCTCACAAAATTGCTGACTAGAAAGTACCATTGCTACTACCCAAGTAACTTAAAAAAAAAAGCTGTCCTTTTACTTGAGAAATCAATCCCTCCTCTCACAAAAACGTAAAATCAGATAAAAACAAGAGCAGTCAGTTTAGACTATATAAAAAATGGTCAAGATTTTGTATAATAAAATGTCTTGCTCTCCTCAATCTCTTTCCCAATGACTGCAAGAAAAAGGAGGGCAAAAGCCCAATGGTACTTTTAGATTGACAATAGATATTAATAAGGATATTAATATCATATAATTAAGACTACAAATTAGTTTAGAATCTCTACCTGAAATATTAATCATTAAATCTTGCCTATATTTTATGATACTGATGCAAAGTGTCATCTCACACACGTTCACTCAGCTGCATATGTAGTCAACACAGAAAGCCTACATGCTTCTGAATTATTAATGCTCCATAGTTAAAGACTAATTTTTTGTAAAGTATTTCCTGACTTCCACATGAGGTGCTCCCAATATACTCCAAAAAGAGTTATCAGCAGAAGGTAAAATAATTGCACATTTGCTTATGAGTAAGGAAAAAAAAAAAACAAACAAACAACATTATTTGGCAATGCACTATAGGTTTTCTAAAAAGGTCAGAGACCTTTTCAAGACCGGGTTCATGTTTAAAAATCAAAATACATTTTTGTGCTAAACTTCAGAATTCATGCTTTGTCAAACTCTAATGTTTGTCATTCATCCAGGAATGAACTGTTGCTTGCCTAGTTTTCAAGTTTATACTTACAACTATTGTCTGGTTAATTGATTCTCCTTGCAATAATTATTCATTATTATTGCTATCAGCTAAACAATGCTTCAAAGCCATCGTCACTAACGAAAATATCTTCCAACTAGATCAGTCCTCCAAATTCCTTTTAAAATTAACTAAATCATTACCTGCTAAACGTTAACTGCACAAGAATGCGCTTACTACCTTTCTTCTACACATCACCTCTACATGAAACTACACAAATACTAAAGTTTTATGGGCTTTATGCGAACTTGCAACAAGATGACAGTGATACCAGCTTTCCAGTGGAGTAGGAGCAAAACACTAGGCATTGGGGAAAAAAAGCTATCAGCCTAGAAAATCTCCCAAAGCTTCCTCTCCCTTTTACACTACCCACAGAAAAAATATATCACGCATCACAGATGGTTTGATGGGGTGTCCAACTCTGCTTAAAATAGCTTGTAGAGGATGCCCAGGCATTCCCGTAAGAAGAGATCCTCAAATTTTTCCACCGGAAGAGATCCAGCATTTATAGAAGTAGTCCACAAATTAAAATTCGCTTCATCTCTGTAAGCCGCATTTTGTAGTAGGCGTGTACAGAAATAAGCCAAACCTTTATAATTTTCAGAAGTGGTTAAAATGTTATTGTTGGATTTCACCTAAGAAGTGGTGATTTTCAGACACTGATAAGCATTCATGCAGAAATGAAGAGTTGATGCTTTTTCTAAGCTGACATTACACGTGCTAAAAATGACGCTATGCCTACTTATCATTCTTCTGTAAGAAATGTAGAGAAAATTAGAGAAAATTTCTCCCTTGAAGAAATCTTAAAGGTTCATCACACCATAAACAACCACTACGGTTTCCAAAATACGTGCATGCACACAGACTGGGATCTGACAAAATCCCACGTAGGGGACCCTAACCCATGAAGGCAAGAGAGCAAACAAGAAAAAAAAAAAGTACAGAAAACATGCACAACACAAGTCTTCAGACTGAAAGGATGACCCCCTGCAGTATTTACTTGGTAATTTGGTATAAATTCCCTAGCAGTGTTTGTGCCTTTCATAGTTATTCAGCACCATACGTTTACGCTTACAGTTTTATCTCTTTCCACAATACCAGTTTTCCTGATCCTTGTTTACAAATGTGTGTGACTGCTGGTAGGACAGACTTCTCTTTCACTTTGTTTTTCCCTCTCCTCATGTTTAAATATTCTTACATAAAAACAAATTAAGACACTGATAATGTTCGTGTACTACTAACTTAATTACATTATCCTTCAAAAAAAAAAAAAGGAAAGAAGCAATATGCTTTGAAATCCAGACTGCCTGACTTTGATCAAGTGACAGCCTTTCAGGAATTTCACATTATTATCCCTAAGTAGAATATATTACCTCCATTGAATAATACGTATGGCAAAAATCTGTAGCTCCCTTTAATCCTTTTACAGTAATAAATTGATGCCTTCTCTCTTCCATTGGAGGTTGATGGTACATTATAAGAATTGTAATTTCTCTTCAGACACCTTCTTCAGATGGCCAACGCAGGTTAACTCCTGCATTTGTCACCTTCGGCAGCGTCTGGTCCTAGATGCACTATTCTGACATCACCAGGACTTTTTCAGGTAGCTTTTTTCGTAAAAGCCCCTCATGCTCATTAATTGCTTACTGTTCGTGAAACACTGCATTCCGAGCGCTCACCCTCATACCTCCTTTTCTTTTTCACCTCTGCTACTCAGAGCATTGGACTTCCAAACTTTATTGAACAAGTTTTCAGTGTTTCAGGCCTGTGACTCAGGAGGCAACTGCGTAACTTTCACTTGCACCAGCAAACCACCACCCTTTCAGATCAGCTCACTGACTGCATCACTTCGGCAGTATGAGCTAGTTACGTGGGGGTTTTTTGAAGCTATTTCTCCTGTCACATTAAATTTGTTTTTCTGCTGTTTGGTGTTTTTTTGGTTGTTGGTTTGTTTCTGGGGTTCTTCTGTTTTGTTTTGGGGTTTGTTTTTTTTTTTCATTTTAAAATCCATGCTGGATAAAGAACATACAGCAGTCTCAGCCACCTATTAAGATCATCTTGCTTACGAGTAACAAAAGTCTTTTGTGTTCCATGGGTTTCATGCTTTAAGTAGATTCACCTGAAGTTTTCTGTCACTACGTGACAGGTAGCACGGACTCAGACTCTTCACGACCATGTTGTGTTTTGTTTACGTATGTTATCTCCTTCTGCTCTCACTCAAGAGCATCAAGAACAAAGTGAGCAAAGACTTCGCGGTCTTGGTGTGCGTATGCAGAAGGTGTCTGACGATATCCTGCAGAGAGAGCGAGCACCTCAGAGCAAACAAGGACTTTCCGTCACTCACCAAGTGCTTTTCCTAAAGAATTCTCGTATGAATAATTTGATGCAGGCAATATAGACTACACAGTACAATACAAAGGAAATAGGACAGACTTTAAGAAGAGTTTATAGTATAGTCCTACATTGTTATACACGTGTAAAACTAAGTCTCTTTTTATAACTGTGACTGAATTAGTGTTATTCTACTATCTGGGAAACAGCAGTTTCCGGTAGTAACACAGTACATAAGCAGCATATAGAAGCCTGTAATAACACTCAAACATTTAGATGCTGGAAAAATAGGGGTGGAACTTAATTAGGACAAATTCATTAAAAATTCACATTAATTTATAAACTATGTAAAGCCTATTCAATTTTGTTACTAAGGAAATACCACGGTTAACTACTTCCCACTATTATTATTGCATTACTCATACCAACCAAACAGCTTGTATTTGAAACAAGCGCTTGCTAGAAGGAAGTCAAAGGGTTTTCAAGCTACTCTGTTGAAGACACATATAACAAGAAAACATCCAGCGTATGCTGGAAACATATTCTGAGTTTTATGTCTTTTAATGAGTTTGTGTTTCATAAAGCTGAGAAAAAGGAGCAGTTACAAATACAGCTAAGCTTGTCCAGTCTATAAATTAAGATAAGCAAAGTTTATATTTTTTCAAGAGATAAGAAAAATCAAATTGGACAAATGCATCACAATCATCAATGGAATAAGGTGTCCCATTGATAAATGTATTGTTATTTCCAAGCCGTAGAGATTAAAGCTATTCATTTCTGATTTTGTTTTTCCTAGAATGAAGGTTTGCAGATAAACAGGAGAAAGAGAATTACTTCTAATATTCACGGCAAAAACAAGATAACGGCTCCAGTATCATTCGTTGCTAAAAACTAAGAACTCGGGTATTCTTTCCGCTTTACCATCTTAAATTCAATTATTATTACAGTCTATTATTTATTTGTGTAGCAGTAGTGCCCAGAGGATTGAAATAGACATTGATTTTGAGGCCTTTACGTGAAAAGCACAATACAAATACTATGAAAAATAACTATTTCTGCGCTATATTGTTAACAGAAAAATCACAAATTACAAGTGGGGCATGAGAGGCATACGCAAGTGCGGTAACTTGCTCAAGGTCAGACAGCAGGTCCACAGTAGAGCTGAGAATAGGAATCAGGTCTCTTGATATCGACAGGACTACCCTATTTACTAAAATAAGCTGATCAAGTGTTATAAAAAGGATATGTCCCTTATTACAATGAAATTATTGGTACGTAGGTAAACATTTCAACAGTATGCTTATGATTAGCGATCTTTCTTCTTTCTGCAGCTTATGAAAGCCGATGGCGCAATGACAGCTCCACTAGCTAAGAAGTCTTCTCTTGCATAAAGCAGGTACAAATATTACAGTTCCCTTGCACATGAAAGGCCACTGACTTCTAAAATAATTTTATTGAGGAAGACTACTAATTTGTAACCTTTTACCTTAAGAGGACACATTTCTATGCTCGGGTAAGCTGCATCTTTACACATCTCGGTGTCTACTGAAAAAGAGATTGCGTGCACCAACTGTACTAATACCTAAATGCCGTTTGTGCACAACATGGCTTAAGTTTTTCTCTGTAGAAGCTATATAATCTAGGAGTAATGGATGTCCTGACAGCTGCTTTAGAGTCATCTCAAAACAGATTCTGAAATTTTGAGCTTTTCTGAGGAATGTTCTTTCCTAGCTCGTTTGATTTATAGCACTACCTACCTGTATACTTCTGTGAATCTATTTCCCCTACAAAGGTTAAAACATAAAATGAAAAATGGATGTGTAAACATCATGTATAGGTTTTGATATTACATTTTCTTAGCTGCGATTTGTACTTGTTAGCAAAGGCATTCCTCTCTCTACTTCACTGAGCCTGGAATAAAAATATTAAACATTCCTATTTTAATGTTTCTTCACACGGTACTTCATGTCTATAACGCAGGTATGAGATAGAGATGTAGACCCGTAGGTGAGGACAGTTCCCCTGACGTCAGCAAGAACAAACTTGAGGAAAGGAAAACAAAGACCATTTTTTATTTCCTATTTTATTCTATCACAAGAACTATTTGCTTTTGTACTTAATTACAAGTTCATGTAATTAGATTTCTCACTACAAGTAATGAAATAATAGATTATATTTTCCTTTGAGAATGTCTGTCAGGGAATAGTAAGTTTTAAAAAACTAAATGGCATATGAACCCACTCCTTTAAAGTCAAAAAACCTTTGGTATCAACTCATACAACTAGAGTTTTTATTTAAATTTGCATTTTTCTCCTAGAGTTTTTGGTTTGTCTGCTTTCCCAAATAGTACATTATTTCAGAATCTACTTGATTATGCCAAATACTAACATTATTCATTCCGTCCTACAGAGCAGCACTGAATAGGCAGACTGCTTGTGTGGATTTTTCTACCATCCATTTGCCCGTTTCAGTGATACTCACTTTCCTGTGTGCTAGAGAGTCATTAGAATGCAACGCACTTTCATTTCTCTATGTAGCATTGCTAGAACCAGGATACAATTTTATTTATTACAACACAGAGTACAATTCCTGTAACCCGTAGCAGCTCCTGTCAGCATGAAGACAAAAAGAACCCCACAAACCCTAAAAACATCATGTGAGATGTGCTAGTGGACAGGCAGGCTGAGATTTTTGTGTGTGTTTACAATACGCATTTACCTACAGCTGCAAAAATCTTATTACATGTGTGCTCTAAAGTTACAAGATATTTCTACCCCTCCACCCCCCTGTAGAAATAGCTAGCATAGGGCTTCTCCTGTTTAGTCACGTGGCAGGCCAGCCATACCTAGTAGATTCCTGACAAGTTGCCCTCAATTTAGTTTAAAGGTCTACTTACAGTGGTAGCCAAAGACAAAACCTGCTACAGCTCATACATAAAATAATTTTGCTAAAAGGTCCAACAAGATTGTCTGTGTGTGTTTTATTTAGCTCTACGGGGTCACGCAATCCGAAGGTCTTGGTCCCCAAAATAGGGATGGAGTGGCTCACCAGGCAAGAATTTGCACATCTTTTACTTTGACATCTTCACTGTTCACTACGCTCTCCCACCCCCATAAAGGAAGAAAAATCATGAGTATAGGAAATTCCGTAACTAGATAGGTCCTCAAGTAATTTTTCTAATGATTTCTCCCATCAGTACACCCTTTTCATTTTTGTAACTTTCTGTTGTCAGAAAAGATGGTAACACATGAAACACCTTTCTTACTGGCCAAGCAATGTTATTTACTGTAAAATGAAACACAGAAGCCCTAAAGAGCTGGAAACAGACACATGTACATGTAATCAAAAATCCATCTAGGACATATAAATACATGGTCCTAATTAAAGTGCTCAATATGCTTAACACCAGGCACTAGAGTACAGTCATGACATCTGACACTTTCTGGATGGGGAAAACAAATTATAAAAAATTAACACTTAACAAGGTGTATAAAAGATGCTTCTCAAAGATGAGATGTTTGAAATACAATATTTTTAACACTGCTCTTGAAAAACAAGCTTATATCTTAAAATTATCAAGCAAGTTTAGTTGGCATCTCAAAATACTCCAGGAGAGAAAATCTAGTTTTTATTAATTCCTCCATTTGGTTGAGGGTTTTTTTGTTTGTTTTGGGTTGTTTTTCTTGTGTTTTTGCTTTGGTTGTTTGGTGGGTTTTTTCCCGCCCCTTAATAGTCTACGAACAACGATTGCTCAAGGGTCAAACATCTTCTTCTTTCAGCAATACCAGAAGAAGTGTTATTCAACTATACATACTTAATATTAAAATGTTAAAGTCACCACAAAACTGAGTAATTTCTGTCTTTCAGGAAATTTTTAGAACATAATTAATTTGCATATGAAAACCTAAACATCACTTTAGAAGTCCAATTCTAAAATACACAGGATGATCTAAATTTCTTAAATAATTTTTTGAGAGCTAAATAGTCCACTTCAAAAAGCTCTGAGTCCAGTGACCATATGCACTTAAATCAGGGTACATCCAGTCAATTTTAAGTATAGAATCAATTGTTACCAAGTCTCTGTATTTCCAACAAAATTCTTTTTTTGGTTTCTTACAAATACACAGTGATTATTCTGTCAAAATGCGCTTTCAAACTTATTTTCAGTCATCCACATCTAGTTACAGAAAGTAAAAGTTGAACCTTAATATTTACTTATATCAAAAGTTTATAGAAATTGCAGGTACAAAATTTCTGTTTGAAGAACAGTGATAAGAATAAAGCAGGGGTTTTGCATACTTAAACACATGAGATTTCTAACTAGCTTTCTGCATTAGCTGAGGGTTCATACAGTGGAGGTGTTGGAATGCAGCTTGACACTAAGCAGCAAGTCAACAATTAAAATTAATGCATTTGGGGCTTGGGGGAGGTTGGAGTTTTGTTTTTATTTTGCATTAATCACCTTTCTTAGTATAAGCATTGAACAAATTACTAGGTCCCGCAGTACACATTCTCAACATTTTTAGTCTAAGTACTTTTAGCTTCATTCGCTGAGTTCTTTTGTCGAAGTCTCAAGTACACACTGAATTTTAAAATATAACTAGCTTTCCACATTTTGAAATCAAACAAAGCATTCAAGGTGAATGTCTGTAATTTAGCATGTCTCTGACCAATACATTTACATCTGTAGGCATTACTCATGTCATCCGGCTTGATGTGCTCACTAATAAATGAAAAAAATTCCATTGCATTATTGATTTTGAATAGTTCATGATTTTTTTCTCCCTGAAACTGTCAACGTCATAGCTTCACAATTCATATTTTTTGTAATTCATAGAGATTGACTGCCCCATAAATATTATTCTTATATTTTCCAATTTTCTTCTTTGACTGCTAATACAGAGTTTACACTATTCAAGAGGAGTTTAGAAAACAGTCTTCTCTATTTCATCAAGACTTCCTACTGTCAACAGCAACAACTGTGCAAGAAGTTACTTCCCCTTTGACTGCTGCACTGTCACTTATGATTAACATTTTTTGCTATGCTTTAACATTTGCTTCTTACAGCACAGGGAGGATACATTATTCATATAACATACAAACTACTTAAATATCCTTCAGCTGGTAGGACTGTGGAAGAAAGCTTGCCATGTGCATATTTCATGGCATGGGATCCATTGGTTTTGACAGCAGTACTGTTCCGTATTTTAAATATTTCTGACTGCTTCATAATGTAGTTTCAGCAAATCTACACCAGGAAACTGAACTAGCTTGTCCAGAGCCAGAAATGCTTGGAAATAACTCTTTACTGCTTCGTCTTGAAAGTCAGGACCTAGTTATTGCTTTTCTGCTGCCTGCATTTATGTTCTTCATGTGTTCTCATTCTGCTTTCATCTCTTGACCAGGTGCAGTGCTTGAGGACAGTGTCAAGATAAATCCCTACAAGCAGATTTTTATTTTTTGGGGGACTCACACTTCACTGGCTTCCACAATCAAGTTTCTCAATTTTCCACAATCAAGTTTCTCAATTTAATTAAGAAAAAAACCCAAACACCAAACCAACAAACAAAACCAACACACAACCAAAAACAGGGTCCTTCTCATTTCAGGTTTGAAGCTTGCAGTTGTCATGTATTTCTATAAAAAAGCACTGCAGCAGCTGCAATGGGTAGAGTGAAATAAATTTCTGGAGGTTTGATGTTTTCATTTATCCCGTGTATGTATACAACATACATATATAAAGTAAGGCAACTGTTGCACGGCTTTGAGTACTTCCCTAAGAAAGCATAAATAACTTGATTCCCTACTAACATTCACTACAAAAAATTAAAACCTCACTTTTCATGTTTAACCAAAATCACTTTGGCTTCCAAAACTGATTTTTTCAACAGTTTGTTGAGTATAAAATAATGTCTAAATTTCAAGTCTCAATGTAGCGCTGAGCAATAATTCCACCTACTCAGCAAACTGTTTTTACGGAGGTCTTTAAAACACATTTGTATGGAAAATACTATAGGCCTCATCTTTAAAACAAACTGCTTGCGTAATTGTGAGCTTTATGCAAGGCGGGTAATTCTGCATAGAAATCGCCGCTACGTCTCTTGGAATTTGCTTTCTTTCTTCATTCTGTATGAAGAGAATGATTGACCGTTCTGCTCAAGTGCGCCATGTTCTCGCTATTATTTCAATCCAAATGTATTCTAGAAATACCGGGAATGGATTCTGGACCAGTAACTACTATTTTTTTGCATTCATATGTAGAGCCTTCAGATTAACACCTGACCCAAGGAGGAATTAGCTTCTCATTCTGCAATTAGCTTACTGTCTTTCAGATAGTTCTGTATCTCAATTTTTCAGCTGGCCTGCTAAGTTCATGTTTTACCTCAAAAGACAGATATCCTCTCCTCTGTGAAGCGCTTTGGCTGGTTTATTAATACTATTGAACCCTCAAGCATTTTTTTGGAAACATAGTCTAAAGGATTGAAGAAAGGAGAGTAGAAATACAACCCAAAAACCCACAACATTACTAAGATCATAGAAAAAAAAGTAGAATTGGGGATAGATCCCACATTGTTTCAATTCTTGTTTTCTGTACAATTTGATATTTTTCCTGTACTGTATTATTCTCTCAAGATATTAAATTGCCTACAGTCCTTTATAAAGTTAATTTTATCCAGGGTGGTTTCCTGAAAGGAAGTGCAGAACAAGAACACACAGAATGAAACGGATAAAAGCAAAAACTGGCTGGCTGGCCTTCTATTATTTCTCATATATGACTTTGAACTCCTAAGCATATTTTACATTAATAGAGTACTCTTAGAGTAAAATTAACGCTAATGCAGAAGACACAAACAAGATGAAATCACACATGGAAAACCAAAGAAACAGCAGGTGCCACCGGAGAATCACAGCAGATGCACTGCTGGACACTTCCAGTACTCCCAAGGTACCAAAACAAGTACCTAAATGTTTCAATTCAATTTTCTAGCATAATTTCACTGATTCAAAAAAGTCAAGTTGCTTAAGCTTTCAGTGGGGGCCCTAAATATACTCGGCCTTACATTAAGTCACAAACATACTTTCAGAGACCTACACTACTTCCAGAAACCACTTGTATTAATACCTTTGAAGAAAAGGAAGGAAGAAAGAAAAAAGTATTCAGCTTTCAGGGATCGTTATCATTGTCAGCCATTCATTTTATAAGACTTCCCTAACAACAAAAACCCTTCAGACAGCAACCCCTCCCTCCACACACCAAAAAAATGCCCTCCAAACAAACCCAGAAAAGCCAGAAACAACACAAAGAAAAAACAAAACACAAGCAACCAGCCAGAACAGACTCACTGGCAACCCTGTCAAAAGCCACCCCTCACCCACCAGAGAACAAGCTTCTGCCAAGTTTTGCGGGCTTTTTGTTGTGTTTATTCTGTGTTTTATTCTGAATATTTGTTTTATTCTGAAGTGAATGCATTTTTGTTCTAAGAAAGTTCATTAACCCAGTAAAAATTCCCTTTTTTTATTTAGAAAAAAAAGTATCTTAAGAGTAACTAGGGAACACTTTTTGAAAAGAAGCAAGCCTTATTCAACTAAATGACTAAGCACTAAGAAGAAAGGAAGAAAGTGTCTTGGAAAAAGCTGTTTATGTACATCTTGCCTCTCTCGTGCCAAGCCAGAACCCCCATTTAAACTTTTATTAGCTTCATAACATGTATCTGGACACAGTTAATTTGACAGTCGAGCCCCTTCTTGCATCTCTCCTCCAAAAGTGTTTGATTATTCAAGAAACACAGGGACCGAGGAATGTGATACATGTTATTTGCAAGAGTCAATCTGTTCTACAACTTGGACAGGAAAATGATTAGAGTTGACCCATTTTTCTATGAAGGAAAGCAGCACTGATACTTTTCTATGCCATGGCACCCATAATCTGCATTATCTTCTCATGAAAAAATACAAAGAATACCAATACCCACTGAAAGTTAATATCCTTATTAATAGATTATTAATAAAAATACTTTCTAATGTATACAAAACTCCTGCACATCTATCCTTGCTCCCAGGTCAGTATCTCTACTCCTGTTAAAGATAACAGCATTAACAAAGCCTTACAAGAGGAGCTAAACAATACAGTTATCAACTGCTCGGATAGTTCAAACAATTACTTAATTCACAACACAAATGTTTCAATATGGACACTTTCATAGACAAAATTAAAGAAAAAAATGTATTCCAAAGCAGAAGAAAAATTAATAAACTGCCCTGAGAAATGATGATTACAAGCAGTGGCCAAATCCACTGTGGAGCAGGAAGAGCAACATTTTGCTTCAAGACAAGCGAGGTACTGACGAAAACAACCGAGCATCCAACAGCAACGAATAGAACTTCAAATCCTTACGTAGTCTTCATCTTCTCTCTCTTCAAAGTTTAAGTACTCTCCACAATTTCTCTTCAAGAATTTGCATATGTTTAATCCTTTCTCCTCTAGATATAAATACATTTAGCAAAACATGTTCCTAGAAATGGCAAAAATCATCTGTTGTTCGGTTGCCTCTGAGAAAAGGCTTGAAAGGACACGTAACTGCTTAGTCAATACCAAATACGGTACGGCAGCGATGTGACTTTAAACCGGAGGGTTGGTTTATCCTTGTACACGTAAGCCAAAATCATTACATGCTGCATTAAATGGCACAATGATAAAGATATATTAATGTTCTGAAGATTTGTTCTCCCTGGCTCCTGGGTGGTTAACAGTTTTAGTAGAAAATCAACATTAAATATTGCGACACGTTTAGTCACGTTCATTTGCAGCCCTCATGTAACACGTCACCCACCAGTGCTCACAGTACGTAAGACTGGCAGGTGAAAGGCCATACAGAACAGGGCTGAAGGAAGATGCCACAGCTACTGAAACAGGCAGACATTTGTGGTAAAGCTCTAGTACAAATTCCAATGTATATACATGTAAGAATTGGTCTACAAAGCTTTTCTAGATAGAACTTAATAAAATTTAGATCTTAACATCTGAACTATATCTTAATAAAATTCACGCTACTAACTCTAATAATTTTCTGATTCTCAGATAATATTGAAACTACTCCTAAAGGATCCTTAATGCAAAAGAAGTCTTACGAAGCATAAGGAACGTAATTTTTGCAGTTTGTGTTTTTTTATACCTTTTATTAGTTACATCTTTTTTTAGCAGTCTACAGGAATTACATGTGCACATCACACAGCATTCCTGTACAATAGGATGAATAGAACAAGAGTCAAACAAAATTAAAAGTCTACATTGAAATTGTTTGGGAAAAAAGTTCTAATTAAATTGTTCTCAGCTAAACCATAGCAAACGATAAGTCATCTAAGACTGTCCAAATAGCTTGTAACACATGTTTTGATTCTGGAATTATGGTTTGCAAGACATCTTTGACATTAAAAAAAAAAAACAAAGAAACGAAACAAAAAAAACCCACGAACAAAAAAACATGTTAATTCATGCCACAGTTTCTACAGAAGCAAGCCTCTTAATCTCTCTAAAATTCCAAATCAACTATTCAAGGCCAAGACCACAAAAAGAACTAAAACTTCTAATTAATATTTTATGACTAATCATTTTCATTAATGATTCAACAAATTGTCTTTGCCAAAACCATCCAATCTGCCAGTTGCTCTTTTCCGTGGTTTCTATGTGCTTGTCTGCATATAACTCTGCTCCTTTTCTGGACATCTGTCTTATGTGTGTTATGAGCCCTTCAATGGAGTTGGCGACGACTGTAAAAGCAGGCTTTCCTCATTATGCTTAACTAATCAGTAACTTAACAGAGGCACCACGAGTGGACAAGTGGCAGAAGAGGAAAGCAGTCAGGTCTTTAGGACAAAGAAAAGAAATATGTAGTGAAAATAACAAGAGTCTGAAGAAACCTTTACCTGATATGAAAAGTAGCAGCAGCAGCAGCCCATCACTAGATATCAGCAACACACAGGTACCAGTCCGTACCTCTCTGAGGTATTACCGACTCCCACCAATACTCACATCATGAGAACATCTATCTCATTTTAGATGGAAGTCTATTTCCTCTGTTCCATACATACAGTATTTTTCAACTAATATTCTGTTCTTATATGGAAAAAAAGTTATTTCATCATCATCCCTGTTACCAATAAAAGTTCACTTGCTTTATTCCATGCTCATATATACTCTAAAGTTTGCAATATAAAATTTGAATGCTGTTACCGAAAAGTGGTTGACCCACATAAACGAGTCCTACCTTCCTTAATTAGTCCTCTTCATGAACTAGTGGATTCTCCAGCCTAATTCAGATCTCTTGGGATCCCTAGTAGTGCAGAATTTCGCAGTAACAAGCTACAACGTTGTCCAGAGCCCCGCCCACTGCAACCATCTCTCACTTTTACCTTCTCCTTCAGTCGCAGGCACATGAGAGGACCCTCGAGGAGAGCTGAAAGCTTCTTTCCACTATGTTCATTTATTTCTCCGAGGTAGTAAGACCCATTTATTTAATGCACCCCTATCACTCCACTTTCCCACATGCAGTAAACAAAAGTAAACAAATTTAGATTTCAGACAAGAAAAAACCATTCATGCTAGGGCTTCTTTTTTTCTGACCACATTAGAAAAATTCTTACTCTTATTCTCTGCTGCAAATGCTCACAGGAAATACTTTTTTTTTTTAACCTCCTCTCTGAATTTTGTTTTACATAAGCAATTGTACTAGTAAAAATAGTTCTACAAAATAGTACGGAAAAATATAAGGAGGAGATCATCAATAATTGTGACCAAGGAAAATTAAATTAACAATTCACAGAATTATGTGTGTGTTTTAGGGGCCATGTCCACCCATAAATGAAGCCACAGGGAATAAGAATCTTATTGCAAATATTTGTATTTGTCATTTCTTACTGATGTGAGGGAGGAGTATTCTTATTTGATATATTTCAGGGGCCGGTAAAGGGCCGGTAAAGGTCTGTTATCAGGAGCCCAAATCAAGTTAGATCTTCCTCCCACTGTTCCCCAAAGCCTATTATCAACCTTGTACAGAAACGTGTGAGACCAAATCAGTCTTAGTGACATGATTTGAACGCCTTTGATCACAACATACGTGACTTTGCAACTGCAGTTAGGAAAAAGTCCTTTCAAATGCTTCAACTGTCAGTGGAAGAAGCCACAGAAAATGATGCACTGAAAGAAAGAGAAAGCAATCCTCCCTCCTTTAAGTGCGTGAGCCGCTAATACTGTTACATGTGACTAAATTCCTAAAGAGCAGATACATAAGACTGTGGTTAGGTCCCAAACAGAAAGCTGTTGTTTTTTTTTTTTAAGGTCATTTATCACCCACCAGATTTAGTCTTCCTTGAAGTTAGTGTTTTTCAGTAGATAAAACCGAGCAAACTGTGACTGGTATGACACATTACTATCACTCTCTACCCGTTTTCTAAAGTACAATAATAAGGTTTCATAGAAGTACGAAAGGCAACAAATTGGGTTTACTGTTTTACTTGCTAGTGTTCCCGGCGATCAATAACGACTAATCCTCTTAGAACAGTCATCTGGTATACTCATAGCCAGCATTAGTTTTTAAAAGAACTGTACACATTTTAAAGATATAGAAACAATCAATACTAGCTTTAATTGTTTTATATTTCCTAATTCACTAGACATTCACATCAGACTATTTATGCCAGACATACTTCAAAAATGTCAGCACAGAAAAGCCACCTACACTATTTGGTAAAAGATAACTATTAATTTCAATTGATCAAAACATTTTTTTTTTTTCCCTAAGATGGGGACGTGGTTTCTGAAAAGGAGAAAACAAATCAATGTCTTTTTAGTCAATAATATAGGTGGATACAATAGATTTAGGCACATACTTTTAAAATACCATGTGAAAATAACAAAATAGAGTGTTTTGCTATGCACTCTAATTGTCAAAAAAGAGAGCTGAAACAACAACCCAATACTGTTCCTTACCATGAATTTTTAAGCTGAAGTCTTACCTCAATTTTACTTCAATTTTATAGCCAAACACCTGCCCAATTATCAGCTAGATATTTTTGTGACCAGATAGGTTTGTCTGTAACACGTATGATATTATATAATATCATTTAAGTCTGCACCAAAATGGAAGGCTGTAAAAAAAGAGTCCGATTCATACAGTCCTTTAAATAGTAACTATATATTTCTACTGAACAAATATAACTCATCAATCTAATGGCACATTACTTGGGAAAATACAAATACGTTCTCCTTAATGTTTTTTTCAAGACATTTAACTACAGTTCTGACTTACCTCTGGAAAGAAAGATGAAAAATAGCTTTCATGTGACATTAGAAAGTAACAAAGTGGGAACAAATGACTCATATTTAGTCTTTCCTTTATTTCTATTAGATGGACACCTATGTCACGATTTAAATTCCTAAGAAATTATTCCACTCATTACAAAAAAAAATTTTCCAATTACTTGCACTGCACGTAGTAAAACCAAAGCTAATTTGTTAACATCAAAGATCATTAACCGTACGCCAAGTCAAAACCAAAGGGCTCCTAATTAATGCCGAAAACCTGAGAAAGCAGGTCTGAGCTACTCTTCTGTACGATAGCAGCCTGAAAATTCACAGTGCATAATACTTCTTTTGTCACTCAGTTTTTCCATTTACTTGTAGGAGAAGCCGTTTAATGTGTGTTGTTGCATATGCAATATTAATAGTAATTGAACTTGAAAATGCACCCTTTCTGACTGCTGGCTATTTTGCTGGGATGTGTCTGCATTAAAATCAACCAGGAGAATGGGCAATTGAAAAACTGTTGGATTCCTGAGTTTAAAAAGCAGACTTTTCCACGGTGAACTTGCTATAAAGGCTTACCCCACCCTCATTACTGCATGAATTCTGTGCAGGTTAAACACACAGCACAAGTAGTGTTTCGACTGATTTGCCTATTTTTTTGCCTCCTCCAAGTTGATCTCCGTAGAAATTTCACAGGTCTGTATCTATGCTGTCAATGAAAAATTATACAGGCTATACGCATAAGTATGACAATTGCATCTGCAGACTTTGTTGGTATATTGTCAATTATTTCTTTCAGACAGTAGGGTCTCTTATCTAACACTGATTTCTGAAGTATATTTACGGCTTTTTTTTAATGAAATAACTTTGTAAAAGATTTGTAGCCAAACTACATGTGGTAGAGATCACATGTGTAAAAGACTAAAGCAAATTTTCTACTTCCATCAGAAGGAGATACGTATTAAGTCATAAAGACTACACTATCGGACAATCAACCACTTGATTATCTTTGTAGTATCAAATTAAAGTAAAAAAAGAATTACGTTTCTTAAACCATAAGCGTTGTAAACAACACTTTTTGAACATATTTTGCGTCTTTCTACAGTACATTGAACTACATGTGATATGAAAGTTCTTGATCTCTCCCCTATGGAACCAGAATAAATACCAGTTTCCAAAGAGTTTAATAAACACAGATTTTACCATTTAAAAGATACAGAGAATAAGAGGTACATCCTACCATCATTTTATTATCAGAAAACAGAGTAACAAAGCAGCTAATTTGACCACAGTCATAGACAGAATCTTTTAAAATGGAAAAAAGTTACCTTTGGTTGGGATCTTTAGGAGAGGATTGCTCAAATAAGCCTGGAAACAAGCTCAGGTTGCTACATACTACAAACGGAACTCCTTTGTTCTAACTTTCTCCAGTTCAGGAACAACATGATTTTATCTATAACATGAGTAAATAGAAATATTTGTCTCAGCAGATCTGACCTCTGCCTGCTCAGAGACTACATACAACTAAGCCAAAAAACCAGCATGACTACAGACAAATTTCTTTTGATGCCACCATCTTCAGAAAACACCTAATGAGCTTGACATACCAGGAGACACCGAGTGTCATTACAGATCTTTCAGATATGTCGACTCTTGCTTAAGGTACAATTCAAGCCAGTTGAATTACAAGTAAGACCTGCTAGAGCTCTTGTTTTGAGTTAGCTGGATGATACTGTGTCTCAACAAGATATGCTCACACTTTGTAGGTAACGCTTGGACCTAACATCAAGAGTTATCAAGGCTGACGGCACTTCTCTAATGCTTGCAGTCAAGGGGTACCCAGGCTGCTTGAACTACCAGTATTGAGTAAATATTTTTTTTTCATTTTTCACTAAGAGTGATTGCAAATATTCTTCAGTTTGAACTCGGCTACCATAACTGGGATTATCCTAACTGTGCGAGGACTCTTACCTGTGATAAAGTTTACATTTCAACTTTCCTCTAGACGTGCATCAGAATGCTGTTAAATATTAATTTGCGTAAAAGTACTTCTACTTCTTACTTATGTGCTTGCTTTTCTGTTAATGTCAAACGTGACCGTATTTTGCTGTTTTTGAAAGCACATTTTAAAATATACTTATTTGAACATTGCCTTAGAGATTACTTCTGTATAGAGCACCAGCTTCCTAGAACATCTAGATGTTAATTCACAACAGGAGAGTTGATGGAGAAGTCTAATTTCACTGTCTGAAATGTAACGAGATCACAGAAGCTGAGACCTTATTTTGTCTTCAGTAAAACAAGAAACAAGCTTCTATTTTGCTGTTTCTCTCAAGTGTTGGCAGGAAGGATTCATCCAATAAATGTTTGCATGCAGTTATGCAGTTCTTGATAACAGGAACAAGTTCTGATTTCAGGCAAGTAAATGACATCTTTTCAATTTCAAGCCAGATCAACATTCAGTCCCCAAAATATAAAACCAAACTATTACTGTAATTATGTAGTTTCATTATTTTTGTTGTTTCACTTAAGCATATATGAGGCCTTGGATCAGACAGTTAAGAGTCTCTCTAAAAATTATTTACCTGCCAGATTCAAAACATTACATGCTACTGCTCTTCCAAAACTTTCTGTTTGGTTGGCTTTGGGGGGCTGTTTTGTTTTGTTTTTCTTTCAGGAAATACCGTGCCTCCTATTACCAAGTCCAGTAATCAAGCAACAGAAAAGAAACAAGTGATGAAGTCTTAAAAGTTGTACCAATATATAATAGTTCAATAACTCATGATTTTCTGTTTCTGTAGTAACAACATAAATGTTTCACAATATGGCCTACAAAGCAAAAACTAAAAGACATACTACAACTACAACACCTCATTTTAAAAGCACAAACAGATTGTATTTAACAAACTAAGAGTAACAAAGCCATAGCATCAGATCCTACCTTTTCCTAGGCTTTCTTTACCACATTTTTATTTCCAGTTGTCTATTACATAATTATATGAGACTATCTCTGGTATAACGAAAGATTAACTTGTTCGCAATTGAGTACAGTAGCTTGACAAGAAGGTTATTGTTGGTTTGGGGATTTTTTTGGTTTTTAAGTAATAGGCTCATAACAGCTTAAAAGAAATATACTTGTGAACTCCATAACTCCAGGGGTAACTTTGAAATAGTGTAAGCAGCAGCTAATACATTAACCATTTCTGTAAGTACACTAGCTAAGTAAAAACAATGATGTAATTTTCATTCACAGCAGGATTCTTTCTACCACAGTATTCTGTCCTGAAATTTATATGCTTAACCTGAACTGTCTCCAAGTTCCAATTGATGAGTTTCAGAAAACTTACATGATGTCACCACATGTTAATTGCTGCAAAATTGCTTCCTTTGAAAGAAATATTTACCTTTTTTTTTTATCAAAGAATTTAGCAGTAACCTACTACCACTGAATTTTGTCAGAAACTATGTTTTACTAAAACGTGTTGTGCATTAGTGCTTTATAAAGGCACATATTATTAAACTGTTTCAAGCCACTGATTTACACTGGAGGCTGCAGGAATGAACTAGTGAACAATCAAACATTTGTGATTGATTAGAAGAGGTGGGTGCCAGTCCTTTCTGGGTTTTTACACATGGCTGCGAGTCACTACATGTCATTATGCCTCAGCTTCCTATTGAATCTCTAAGAAGAAATACCTCAAGAGAAAAAAAAAAAATCCTTCAGGCTGGAGGAAAAAAAGTCTTTAGTTTTGAAATATAAGTTAGGTGCTATTTCATTATCACCTACTTCAGTGGAATCAGATTATCAAAACCTGGAAAAGATAACTATTGATTTTTCATTAAAAAAATACCACTCTGGTTACTCAGAGTTAAACATCATAACCTTGTAACATCAATCATGGTCCAAAGCTACAAATACTACACCATCCTTTGTATATATAAAATGGCACAAAAAGACAAAGTTGAGGTAAGCAATACGTATTTCAGAAAGATCCACATAATTTCTATCTAAAGTCTACTTATGTTCTTCAGGAAGAACAAGGTCAATTTAAAAAGTATTTCACACCGCTGCTACAATTCTTCCTTGTAACTCAAAGGAAACAGGCTTTGAAGAATGCTCTTTTAAAGGAACAGCTAATGACTATATTGATACTACATTTTATAGTCGCAAAATCAAAAGCTGGGCTTTCTTTGGGCTGCATCGAAAGCAGCGTGGTCAGCAGGTCGAGGGAGGGGATTCTGTCCCTCTACTCCACTCTGGGGAGACCCCACCTGCAGTGCTGCATCCAGCTCCGGAGCCCTCGGCACAGGAAAGACATGGACCTGTTGGTGTGGGTCCAGAGGAGGCCACAAAAATGATCAGAGGGCTGGGACACCTCAGCCTGGAGAAGAGAAGGCTCCGGGGACACCCTATGGCAGCCTTTCAGTACTTAAAGGGAGCTTAGGAGAAAGATGTGGACAGACTTTTTAGCAGGGCCTGGAGCAATAGGACAAGGGTAGTGCTTTTAAACTACAAGAGGGCAGATTCAGAATAGATAGAAGGAAGAAACTTTTCACAATGAGGGTGGTGAACCACTGGCATGGGTTGCCCAGAGAGGTGGCAGAGGCTTCATCTCTGTGGAGACACTCCAGGTCAGGTTGGACGGGGCTCTGAGCAACCTGCTCTAGTTGAAGACGTCCCTGCTCATTGCCGGGGGGTTGGACTAGATGACCATTAAAGGTCCCTTCCAATGCAAACTATTCTATGATTCTATGAAAATAAAAGATTCATAATACTTTTAAAATTTTTAAGTCAGTAACATGTTTTTTTCCCCATAGAATAAGTTTTAACTGACCAGTATTTAAAAATTTATTGGTTGGAGACCACAGTTTGGTTTTGATGTCTGAATTTTTTTACTTTGTATGATAGAAGTATTATGTTCAGTGCGCTTGGCCCTTCAAGAGGGAGGCCCGTGAAAAGCACCAGGTAGCTGATTGTACTTACATCAGCATCAACAGCAAAATTTTCCATAAGTCCCTTTGGAGGGAAAAATAGCATCATGACATTAAATGCCATAAGGATAACTGCGATTCTAGCGCAGACAGGTAAATTTAAAACCATCTGACAAGTTGGAGCACAGCAAAACAAACGTATGGCTACAAGATCGAGTTCCCTTGGATCAGTCATATTCGCACGACTCTGGGTTGAAATCCACGGAGACAATGCTCTGTAGCTAAGGAAAGTACATTTCTGACCTAATGTTAAGACGCCAGTAAGGTAAAGTATTAGTCAGTAAGAAAGTAGTAAACTGGGTCTTCTGCCATTTTGCTTGAAAACTCAGGGCTTTTATAGTCCTTCACTATTTTAGAGAAACACACGCATACAACTCCATGTTTCAATTCTTCCTCTATTTTATTTCTAGAACTCTTCTTATAAATTTTATGGTTAGTCTCAAAGGAAACTCTAATACTATAACTCAGTCTTTTACAGAGTCACTTGTTTCCAGATCTCTATTTTTCTGTCAAGCAATGTTCCTCTTCATCCTTCACTACTTATCAGTTCCTCCAGAAGTGCTACTTGCACTTTGTCTCCGTTATCTGTTGGAAATAATCCCACTGCACAACAGCTGTATTTCTGCAAGTCACACTGAGCACCAATTCCTTCTCCAGGCAACATCTGAGCAGATCTTTCATGCCCACCATGAGAATCTCCAAATGCACAGGTCCTAGACAGGCTGCTGCTCTTCTGAGTTGCATAAACCATTCAAGCTTGAACCATGGGAGAGCAACAAACAGGACACATCCCTTTGCATCGTCATTGTTTCAGTTGTGCTTCGTTTACAGAATTCTTCAACAAATCATGCTTCAGCTAATGCAGGAATTAAAATCCAAAGTTACAGTCTTGCCTTCAGAGAGAAGCAGTTGTTTCTCTTACTGCAGTGTGCCCAACACACATTAGTCATCTAGTGAAATGATGTCTTTTTCCTGACACCAGTATTTAATACACATGGTATCAGTGAGTATTGTAGCACTGGTAGAGAAATAAATGGAATTTCAATCTCAGACTGTCTCACACCATTACCTGCCTTCTCTCTTCCTCTTTCCTGAAGCTGAAGTGATAGTCTATCCCTATTCCTTTCATCCTATATTGAAAGCTAAACCAGAAATAATTTCAACTCAGTCCCCTGAATA
>NW_010518305.1:0-50686 GCF_000687285.1 Phaethon lepturus | reverse complement strand
AAAAACCCATAGATTTGGGGAAAAAAAAATCTGTGAGGAGCTCTCTTGCCAACCGTGAGAGACGGGGGTGCTCGTGCTGTCTGGGCGTTTGCTGATGGAGTGGGTGGTAAAGAGGCCAGAGTAGGCCAGAGTGGAGAAGAGGCAGGAGGGTGACTGTCAGCTTCTTAAGATTAGCTAAGGAATCACAGGTTACCAGACCTACCCAAGCTGAAAGACATTTTAAAATTACTCCAGCCCTTTTTCAGCCTGGATGGTGGTCTGGCACAGAAAAGAATCTCACTTGTAGAATTTAGTGCTTGTTTAAATAAAAATTGAATCTGCCTAAATCAGATTGCAGAGCTGATAGTGAACTAAAGCATTTATTTAAAGTCCTGGACCTCTTTGCTTTCTCAAGCGTACTTCATGGAAGTAGAATGTGACATAATTTCCATCTACTGTCTTAAGTATTTGCATCATTCAGGAGCTATGCACCTGTAACTGCCATGACATTGTAATATGCCACACTGCCAGCATCAAGATATGGGATTTTGGGCTTGGTTTTTATTTGTCCTTAATTAAAACCTATATTTAATTAAGTATTCAGGCTATGCATTTGCAAGGAATTATACTATAGGCTTTCAAAATTCAATGCATTAGTACCAGCTGCCAAGCAGAGGGATTTTGTGTTTATGTTGCAGTTCTCTCTATATCCTGTACATTCCTGAGTTTATAGTTTTTCTATTTCATGTTTCTCTAAACAGTTGTCATATCTTGGAGGCATTAGGGGTAAAGCAGAGGGCATTTGAGTCAAAGTGGGGAGGACACATTGTATATCCCTGCTTCGGTTCAACTCTTCACCAGTAGGACTGGAATTAAAAAGAGAGCTCTTAAGCAGTGCTCTTACTACACTGGCTGGGCTGCTCTTACAAGTCAAAAGCCCACCTAAGCGTACCGTAGCAGGGCACATTTGAGCAGATAGTGGTGGTATTAAAGCAGCACAAGTATGCTGTAATGTACGGCACAGCTCCGTAAATCCTGATGAAGTGAGGCCTGCCAGGTTCGGAGGGGACAAGTGCTCTCCAGTGCCCCTTGTACTCACATTACTTGTACTACCCTGTACAGCTTGAGCAGAAACCTGTTGAGAAATCATACACAAGGCCAAATCAAGATGTGTATGCTCTGTGACACAATGTTAATTGTATCTAGAGCCCAGGGCATCCATGGCAGCGTTATTGCCTGCTCAGAGTCACCTGGTATCAGAAAACTCCATGTTGTCTACTGAGACCTGCCTTTTCCAGCAGTGCTTTCCACATGGTACCCAGCAGGAGGCAACTTAAAACAACTTCCATACACATGTCCTGAGTGGCTCTCTCCACCTCCCCATGTACCACACAGTTAGTATAAACACGTAAATTTAGAACACTCTGGGCTCCAGCTATGAGCTAAAGTGAACAAAGCCAATGCCATCCGTCCCTCTCAACACTATTAGTTCTTGCTGGCTGTTCCCCGAAATCTTGTATGTAAAACAAGTTTTGCAGACTTCAAGAACATTCAATTGAGTGCAAATCCCTTCTCCACTGCTGTAGTGCTTATCTTAAGAGAAGGAGCGTGATAACAGCAGTATTTTCTTCTTTTAGAGACTGACCTGCTGAATGTTGGGGAGGTGCCGCCCGTATCACTCAATCCTGGATAAATGTGTGTGTCAGGGGACTTAAGGGCTGCTGCTCTGGAAATTTTCTTAGGTGAGAAATATGCTAAAAATGTACAACAGAGTTCAGGACCAAGTGAGTTTCTCTTATCTTTTCTTAGACAATAAGTAGCCTGCAGAACAACATAAATGCTGATACAGCCCTAGGAGGCTGCTGGGAAATTTTTTAACCCCCCCCTTCCCCAAATGTCTTTTACATCATTAGAGGAGTCACCTATATGCTTTGTAATTATGATAATCCGATTTCTACTCACACTGTAGAAAATTAATCTCCCTGGCCCACTCTACAGCTGCTCATCTGTCTTAATCTGGGGCCTGAAAATTTTAGCTAGACTTTTCTCACACCAAGCAGACAACCAGACCCCGCTTCGTCCCTTAGGTCTCCTTACAAGAGGCATGAGAAGACTATGCAATCCTTCTTGCAAAAGAGGTGTAGATTTCCTACTTGGTTTAACCTATGCCATAGTATAATGGTCCAAGAGATTCCTAATTATGCTGTGTCATTGTCTGTATTTCTCATTTTTTTATGTGCCTTACCCAAAAAGTTGTGTTACCCAATGTAACATGACTGTGTTCATTATCTTTTAGAAAAATCCACAGAAATGCCTGTTGTGCCTGGCTATAGTCAGCAGTGCATTTGTTTGAGTTCATGGAAAGATAAGGTGTGCAGGACGCACACACACAAAAAAGCACAAACGAAAAAACATCCCCCTGGTTTCCTTAAGAAACAATAATCAATTTGGGATACTGTGACTTGGTTTTGACTGAACCATCTCCACTGGCTTTCAAAACTGTCTCCAGAAGTTACTCAATACTTTCTAATCCTTGCAGTGCATGTAAGTCTAATATATATATAGATAAGCACATATTTGCAGAAACAGTAACTGCAAAAAACCCATAGAAAGGATTTGAATTATACAGTACCAAAATTTTGCTGACTAAGGTTAGAAATTACTCTCTCTAGTGGCAAAGCTGACTTAAAGTCTTGTGAAAAGGCCTGGATTAAAATATGTACGTTCTAGATGCTTGATCAAGTATCTGTGTAGCTGAATTGCAGAACCTCTGTTTGAGAGGGAAGAAAGGGAAGAGGACAGGTAAATGGGGAAAAAGAGTGAAAGCCAAGAGCCACAAATAAGTGAAAGATGATAGAGAGGACAAGTCTCCCCAAGGGAAGAATTGAAGCACCCAAATTAGGTTAATGTTTTGAACTGGCCTCTAGAGTAACTTGTCTTTATAAATTGACTGGAGAAAGCCTAAACCTAACCTTAGCTTTTGCAGATAATGTGGTTTCATTTGGGCTGGTGAAGGTATTTGACTATTAACAGAAATTCTCCTTTTTTTTTTTTTTTAATACTGTTGTATATGTTATTGCAGTGTGATATATTTGCTGTATAATACTACCAAAATAGGTCTCTGATATTGTAAAAGATCTTTCCTCTACACACCAAAAGATGCATAAGGAAATTGATGTTTGTTTAAAACTTACTGTAAATAATTACTAAGTGACTTTGCTTCATTCATAAAAATATTCCTGGTACTGCAGCTTATGTCATCCTGCTAATCTTGATCTTTTGCAATCCCCTAAGGTTGTGCTAATAAATTAGCAGCTAACATATCTTCCTACTGCTCAGTTATTTTTATGAGGGGGAGATATGAAGAGTTTTGTGTTGCAGTAGGAACTCTGTAGTAGTAGCTATTTTTCAAAAAGGTTATCACAGAAAGCAGAGGTTGTTACCTCTTTGCCTGCATTCCTGTGGGATAGTATCGGGAGCAGGAGATGCCATCCCAAGCGCAGTACGGATCTCGAGCGAGGCAGCAGTCAGCACAGGCGGTGCCGTACATGTCACACTGGTGGAACTTCACTTGTGCTATGACCGCCTCGGATCCAATGTAGAGCTGTTGCTGGAAAAAAATACACCATGTACAATTAAATTCCTAGAACTTCCACGAAAACTTCTGTCACCGATGGAATTATTAAAAAATACTAGCTTTAGCATTGCTTGCCAGTTGTGCATCCAGCCTGTGCCCTGAGGGAGGCAGAGTTACTCTTTAGGAGAATATCTGACTACAGCCTAAACTCTCCTGCATGAGGACAGAGGAGAGAAAGAAGGTAAAATGAACAAGTTTACTTTGGTATTTCCTTGCTTCTGAAGTTTCAGCTTTATAAGCTTTGTGTTTGAATAGGCAGGGTTTTAAGTTTCCTTTTCTTCCTCAAGACAGTTTCCAATGCCTCCCTCTTTACATTTCTCTGCCACCTCACTGATCTGCAGAAAAAAACTTGTCAGGCAAGACTTTAAAAACAAAGAAGCTCTAATGTGCAAAAGTTATAAGCAACCTCAATCTTAAAATGAGAGTTATCATATAAATTTAGCTCTTGATGTGGTTACTTACAATATGGTCATATATACACATGCACAGTAATATTATAATTTGTATTATCCCTCAGTACACAAGAGAGATTTTTTTTTTTTTCTGGTCCTCTTCAGTCCTTCCTTGCAAATAACTGGTCACAATCTACTTTAATATTTATTTGTAGGGGGTTTTGGTTTTTTTTCAGCATTAGTGCTAAGACTGTTTGAACCTTCTGAGTTCACATAAATGTCTTTTTCAAACAAAGTGAAAGTTGATCAGTCTGATTAATGAGTTGCTGGCATAATAAATTCAGAAGATAATAGATTGAATTTACTGAGATTTGAGAAAAAATCTTGTTGCTGGTGAATTTAAATGGAGTGAACACAGAAAAATGCAGTGTGTACTGCAACAGGAACTGCTTATGCACGACTCACTTCCATGGTTTTATCAGTCAGAAAAAAGATTCCTAATGAACATTTTAAGCTGTGCTTATCGTAATGGACAAACTTAACCCATAATTCCCACTCTTAGTCCAAGCTTCCAAAATCTGATATTTTAAAATTCTTAAAGCTGGAAAATACAAGTAGCTCATATAGACTGGTTTGCCTATCACAAATCATGACATTTAAAACTAGGAGAGACTGGTAACAGGAATGCTGGAAGACTTTTTCAGCTGAGGTAAACCAGATGATAGTAGCAGGAACTCAATCTGCCAAATGAAGAAGAAACCTGGGACCCTTATTTGAGGGGAATTCTTTCTTGTCTGCAAAGGCTGCGCTGTGATTGTCCCAGAAGACATGAACAATATTCAATGAGACATACAAGATGGGATTTTCTCTTTCATCTTTCAGAAGGGCTAAAGACTACTTTAGGTCTTGGTTCATCAGAGGAAGGTAAAAAGCATCTGATATCTAGCCAACTGAACATCAAAGAAGAACATTCCTTCCCAGTCTTTGCAGATAACTAACTCATCCCTGAAACATGATATTTTTATTGTACCGCTGACTTAGTCAAGACTGGTTAGTGTTATAAGGATATTGAAACAAAACTAGCAAGGATGTCTCCACAGGCTCACAAACTCTAAGGTTGAAAGAGACAAGCCAAAATGTTCAAGCAGAAAGACTACATAACTTTTTTCACATAAACTCAACTAAGTTATACTTCTGCTTACAGATCTCATTTTAAAGACAAAATTACTTGGTGCCAACCCTGTACCTAACATGTATTGCAACATTTAATTGTCTTCAGTACCAGAAAACTGCAACCTCTTTCAATTTTAAGTTTATCTGCCTTCAAGCTGAACTTGGCTATATAATCTTGATATCGCTTTGCTATCAATGTTCAAGAATCCCTACGGACATACACTAGGAAGTCACTTCATTGGGTAAAATATTCTCTCTGGCTATCCTGTTCTCTCTCAGCCCTTTCTCTGATATCTTGAAAAAGTTAAGCTACTTTTACGTCTCACAAAGTTTGTTCTTCAACCACTAGATGGCTTTGGCAGCTTTTTTACAGTTCTCTCCAAGTTTGCCAGATACTTCTTGAATTAGTAGTGTTAGCAGTCCTCTTGGGAGCTGGATGTAATGGAGGATGACTAGTTCACTTTTATATCATATCTCCTTTTTACTCTTTCAACACAACACTTTTACCATGACATTTCACTGAGAGCTAAAGGTAATGCAAATACCTGGAATGACACCAAATTCTTTCTTCAAATAATCACTTAGGTGCAGTGTTAGACAATTCAGACCTGATTTTCACATGGGAAAAAAGTTAGATCAATCCAGGAAATAATTCAGAATACTTACACCTGAGATCTTTCTCTGAATCACCATCAGAGGATTTTGTCTTTCTACATTACCTACAGAAAGAATGCAAGTTGACAGGACACCAAGACTAAAATGATCATTTGGGGTACACTCACACCCCTTAGTAATGCAATTTTCTCCATTCTTTGTTACTTGTGTTTCACTATGCTTATGTGCACCTATATTGTGTCAGATCTCTAAGATTTATTAAGATATAACTATCCTGTGATGTTTATAAGGGCTCCATCCTGAGATGATACAATGATACGGTACGGGTATCTGTGATGTGGTACAGATGAGAATCTACCTACAAGAGTAATAAATTGGGTATTTATATTAGCAGAAGCTAACAGAAACTCGAAAGGGATTCACATCCAAACAGCCCTGCCTTTCCTGGGCAACTGAATATGTGGGAGAGCCAGCAAGGCTTTTTTTGCACTGATATCCTCAGGGGGCCGAATTCTGTCTGCATTTATCAGCGAGGATCTTTTCTGTGAGTTGCCATATCCACCAAGATAATCCCTACTGTGATTACTATGCCAGTAACTCATGAACCATATTAGGTTTTTACTTGCTTAGATACAAATGATAGTGTGAACAAAGGAGATTTAACATTAGAACTGAAAAACATAAATGCTTCATAAAGGAACAGAGCATATAACCTGAAATTTATCTTACACAAGGATTACATGTATCAGACCAGATCTCATTATAGATAATGTACATCCATCTGTCTGTCTATCTATGTGTCTGTCTATCTCTATACAATTTATAGCTTTGTTACATTTGAGTCACAATCTTCACATTTCAAACTTGTCAAATGCTTACCCTTTTTGAAGAGATTTCCATAGAAATAATAGGAACTGGCTCCTAGAAAATAGGAAATATTTCCTTGCTTAGAAAAAAAGAATATCTTTTTTGCTATGACAATAAATTAGGTAAGATAGTGTTGATATTTACTTAGTATATTCAGCTTTGCTAGATACTTTGACTTTCTGTAAGTTCTGATGCCACAGAAACAGATGAGGGAATTGTGACTTTCAGAAGTATTGCTTTAACAGAGTTTATTTAAAAACAACTGGCCAACACTTAATTCAGGATTTTCAGAACCACAGGAACACTACAATTTCCCTGTCAAACATGACATTAGCTCTTGCCACCACTGAATCTCTTTTGTCCTACTTGAGAGTAATAAGTGGAGTGTTCTTTATAACAAAACATTCATTGAAGATAAGATAAAAATAGCAGGAATTCCTTCTTTTACCATTGTCCTCTCTGCCCTCTGCTCAGATTTCCTGGAGCAGTGGCAAGACATAGCCCCTAATAGGTCTATTGAAAACCAGCTTTATCAAACGGGACAATTTCTGTGATTTTTCCCCAGGCAACAAGTCAATAGTTACACTGCCTAAATGCAGGTACCGTATTTAAATATCTAAGTCTGGATGTCAGATTTTCCTTAACTGATTTATTCTTTCTGAGGATTGGGCTTTTTTTATCCAGATTTCATTTAAGCTTCCAAGATTGTAGTAGGCACATTGTTATGCATGCAGTTATACTCTTTTAAAACTTAGTTGTATATGAGGGAAAATTAGATTAAATGTAATACATTTCTAATTAAAAGTCACACTACAAGCTCCAAGCATGTAAACAGAAAGTCAGTAGTCCTGGTTTGCTGCAATACGCTTCAGTACTTCAGTACTTGGGCTATAAATCCACCTCAGAAAAACTTCAGTTGAAAATGAAGATTCCCTGTCATAAAATAACTAGACCATTAGAAAATTTCTTGCATACAATTATTATATATTTTACTATCCTCAGATTTTTTAGACACTTTCATTCTGCAGAAAATTCAAGACTTGCATATATGTTTCATATACAGCACAGTTCACCTTGAGTACTTGCAGCTCTTCAAGAATCACTTCTTCCATTGATTCTGTCTCTTGATTGTAAATTGTAATGACTTTCAACACAATTCCATTATCTGTGAATAAATTTAAAAACAAAAACCAAAACAAAACGAAGGTTATAATTGTTGGAAATATTTGTATGGCCTTTAAATACATTAAATGACCTTTTCAACCTGACAATGGATAGAAATTTGTAAATATATACAGGTAGTTGCATGTTGCTGTTATTGCTCTTACTTTTAGAAAATAAACACATATGACAATTTGTCCCTGGTAAATAAAAGTCAACTGAGACATATCTGAGTTATACGATTAACTGACTTGTATTTTTTAAACTCTGGGTCATAACCCCTTGGTGAGCTGCAAAAGGATCAAAGAGGGTGACCATATTTCAGAAAAAGAAATGAGAATAGGCAGGACCTGTCTCCATCAAGGTAAGGGAGTGTAAAGTAGCTTCAATTATAGGATCTGAGTGTTTACACTAGTTAGGAAACTACTAACTACGCTTAATTGCTGTCAGCGGCTCCATTCCTCAAGGCAAGAGTACAAAAACCTTCAGGGATTCATTGTCTGAAGTTCTTGCTCTCCTCTAGGGAAACACTGAGCTGCTGTTGAGCTGAAGGTGTTAATCAAAGGAAGATGAACCCCAAAAAAGCTGCACATTCAAAAAGTCTAAGGCACATTGGAGTTTAGATTTATCAGCCTCTGTCACTACAACTCTTGCAGGAAATTAACACACGAATAGCATCTGGTCTTCCACCACTTCAGCTTTGGCTTGCTGACTATTATTAGAATACTCTTGCTTTCCTTAATCTGAAAATCTGTCATCAACAATGGCAAATATCACTTCTTTTCTGCTGTTACTTTCAGTCACCTTTGATTTAAAGGGGAAATATTAAGGAGACAAGCAC
Source organism: Phaethon lepturus (assembly GCF_000687285.1). Taxonomy (NCBI): domain Eukaryota; kingdom Metazoa; phylum Chordata; class Aves; order Phaethontiformes; family Phaethontidae; genus Phaethon; species Phaethon lepturus. Next base: position 42,021 of record NW_010518305.1, on the reverse strand, counting down.
TGGGAAAATGTTCAGCAGAAGATCAAAGGGGCATAAATAAAGAGGAACCATTAAACTGAGGTCATACACTACTTCTCAAAGAGAATACATAATCAAAGGCGTCCATTTGGTGATGGAACAGTAGGAAGAAATTACATTCTGAGCTCTGATTTTCATAAGTAAATTCCTGTTTGAATCCTGCTGATGGACGCATGAAAGTTAGTCCTGACATTCAGACTTTGCCTTTGATGAACCTTTGTAACCTGCACTGCTACCTTAAGGAAACTTCTGCTCGGCTCTAAGACCCTGTTTACTTACGTTACACAGCAGGTGTTGGACTTGGACAAAAAAAAAAAAAAAAAGATTAACCCTTTCTAACATTATATTGCCAAAAGAAGCGGTGAGTTTTTGATGGGAGCTTTGCCAGAGGAGGGACTGTAGGGTTTGTTTCAGAGTTTCTAAAGCCCAAATTCCTATGCCAGAATTTCTTGACATCTAAGATTAAACATCACGAGAAGACTAAGCAGCTGTTGGGTGCCAGTCCAGCACGGCTCTGAAGTGCACACTTAAGCTCCCTTGGATTCAACTTTGCTGAACTTGTGTACAAGAGTATTGGATACAATATCTCAATCACAAATGCAAGTGGAAAATATGAAAAATATAGGCACCATTATAATATCTGCTGTACAGAAATAAGTGACACATAGCGCGACGTTTTATAGACCAATATCAAGACCATACCGAGGCCATTTAAAGGCTTAGAAAACAGCACTAATATAAATAAGCCTTTGCTGTTCTACAAACATGCTTCTTTTGAATGTTCTCAACACTGAAATGTGCTTATCAGAGGAATTTCATTAGTAAAAAATAATTCACTGTAACTGCTTTCTTAGACAAAATGGTCAAAATGATTTGTGATACCACTCCTGTTGTTAAATAGATAAAATGTGAATGTATGCATCCTTGGATTTTTTCCAGACAGATTAAATGTGACTAAAATATTTTTTGCTTCCAGGCTTTTCTCTTATTTTCCTAAGTTTTCTTATTTTCCAAATACCCTTAGAATGTGTTTTTTTCTCCGGTTGCTTAGAGTTAGGGCAGGTCTATGATATATTTTGCCGTAATCTTATTTGTTTAGTAGATGTTTAATAATCCTCTTCAAACAAACTCTCTGTATGTTATGAAAATGACAGAAAAGAAAGACAAAAAAACTTAGCATAAAACTTCTAAGAGTTTCTTTTTAAGAAACTTGGGTATTTCCTCCTTCCTTCCTTGAGCTGTGTTGTAACCCAAATCTGGAAGCTGGCAGTTTCTTTATAATGATATCAGCTAGACTTGTAGTCTCCAGACTTGGCAAAAATAAACTGTGGAATAAAGTCAGTAACTTGAATTGGTATTTTTGAAAATCATGTCACATTTGTTTCTCTCAGGTCTCTAGGTCTCAGCTCAGAACTATGCTTAGATACATGATTGTGTTCTGAAGTTTTAAAAATACAGCCAGTTGTTCAGGAATTTAATTTAAGTTTCTTGTTTGGAAAGAAAAAAAAAGTAATCCTATAATTAAGTTTCTCTTCCCAGTCTTTAAATGTTTCATTGTCATTATTTTTCTATATAATTTTATCAGCGCAGTGAAGCACGTGTCTAGAATGACCAATCTCCTCTGTAAGGTGAAGACTAGCAGAGTCATGCAAAGAATGATTGTTAAAAAGAAATGTTGTATTGATTTCTTTTTTTTGGACTATACACAAATTAATTTCATTCATCCTGGAGATAAAAATCCCTATTAAATCAATTGTCTTCCTTGATTTCTTTAATTTACCTGTGCCAATAAACAAGACATCATATTGCCCATCTTCAGCTTCCACTCTGTCCACTGCTATTTGTTTAAGATTGTACTTTCCATCTGTTTTAACTAGTATTGGTCTCTTATGAACAGGCTTGATGGGCTGATACATCAGTGGATGAGTCCTGGCAAAATGGACAGCTTCATCAGGATAATCTTTAGTGGTAGTGTACAGGCCACCATTCACCTTGCTGGCACACTGCAGAAACATAAAACATAGGTTATCCTGAAGGTTTGCCAAATAAATTGTCAGAGACAGGCCTTGTTTTCAGGGGTAATGACAAACCTACAGAAAACCTGGCATAAAAACAGGCACAGAAGACCACGGTAGGAATTGGGACAGTGAACTCTATGCTTTATGTACATGTGGATTATTAACCATGAGGAGTGAAGAAAGGGAATACTGCACAGACTCTTGGCATTGTCATGTTTAGAAAGAGGGAGCTCCTTCCTCTCTGGCATACTAAGAGCAGAATAAATAGTGATACTTTCAGAACTTGACAGAAAACATAGCGCTTATGTCTTCCCCAAATTCTTATTGAAGATGTAATCAAAATGACCACTGACAGAGTTAGGAGAAAGGGGTTTCCTCTCCCAGTAGAGACACAGCCATGTAAAGTCAGCAGAATACTATTGCTTGAAATCAATCTCTAGTCTTATTATTTTTGATTGCAAAGTGTATTACCATAAGAAACTAAGCACACTTAAAAATGATGCCAGCAGCAACAGTAATTCTTGATCTCAGGCACTCTAGCGGTATTACATTTGATTTTAATTCTTAACTCACATTGACAATAGCGTATATAAGAGTTTAGCTTGAAATACCAATGTTTGCATTGATCAATCTACTATTCTGCAAAACAAATAGACTTTATGCCAATGATTGATTAGAAGAGGCTTATTCCTTCGGTCAAATGTGTAATTAGGGATAATTTAATGCGTTAAACAGAGAAGTTAATTTTAGGATGCTTTGTGAAGGATATAGTGTTCCTTAACTGCACATAGATTCTACATTTCCAATTTGCTTTGTGATGTCTTACTGAAACCATTTATGATCAAGCTGGAAATATCTCAGTAACCGTTTACTTTCTCCAAATATTCTTAGAACAGTGTGGTTTTAAGAAGCATTTCAAGCAAAGCCACAGTAGCAGCCTTTCCCTACTTAAATTAGATTTTTCAATCAATAAAATGAAATAAAATACTTTTTATGTTTACTGGAAACAGTAATTTTAAACTTGTGGTCAACTGTAATTGACAATAACAAACTCCTGCACTTCTCAAGTGGGGCAATGTTTGTTTCCACTCTTTGGACTTAGCTACAGGAAAGTGTTTGTTCAGTGTTGACTTTAAAGTAATTGTCTAATCAGCCTAGTGATGGAATTTCACTGGCTGTTTGCAATAAAGAGGCAGAGCTGGAGCATGAAGACAGGCTAAGCCTCTGCTTTCCATGCGCTGCGCAGCGTATCAAGTGAATAGGCATTGCCAGGTTCCCTTTGCAAAGTTCAAGCCCTGGAGAGATTTAATAAAAATAATCCTTCACAGGCCTTTCATTTTTAATTAAATAAAATCAAGTAGTCTAAAAATGAAACAGTAGATGCAGCCATCTCTGAAGTCTATCAACACCATTTTTGAGGCAATTAATGTCATTCCCAGAAGCATAACAGTCCAAGTGCACTAAAAGAATCAGCAAAACAGGAGCAGAGATTATGGCAGAAGCAGTGCTTCATGCAGATTTCAGAGACCAGAGGACTGCAGAGTCTGTCAGAACCTGTGTGACTCTTAACAGTGGTTTTCTGTTTATTTAGCTTTAAGCTCTACTCTTATTCCTTATAGACTCTGTCTTTGCCCATTCAATAGTTAAGATCAAAGAGTGCTGACTCTGAGAGATGCCTAATAGTAGGTTATTTTTGGCCTCTTGTCACTGTCACTCCTGTAATGGGAAAGGTGGTGGGATTCAGTTTACCAATATGCTGACCTTTGGTGTGTGAAACCTAACGCTGCAGGCTACAGCCCGAAACATGCTTTCTCTTCATGTTACTGGAAAAGCATTGAAAAGACCTCTAAACTGTGCCCTAAATGAGCAGACAAAAATGAATGAATTAGTAGCAGAGCCAGAGCTGGCAGAGCCAGCTACTTCAGCCTCTGATGTCCTCTGCAACATATAGAGACAAACTTGATTAAACCAACTAACACCCAGGAAAGACCTGGTTCCTCAACTAACTTGTTCCATGACATTGGGAAAATTACTTGCACTCTTTTGTGTCTCTTTCAGATCCTATGCCTTGCGTATTGGGATGGTGCAATCCAGTCTGACCCAAATGTGGCCATTCAGAGTCAAGGTAGAGAAACACTGAAAGAACTCAGGGCAGCCTTTCTATAAATCATTGTCAGATTTGCTGAAGTGTTGTTCAGTGTTCTCTGCTTCTCACCAAAAAACCACAATTCTGCCCCTCTACTCCACTCTGGTGAGACCCCACCAGGAGTCCTGCATCCAGCAATGGAGCCCTCAGCACAGGAAAGCCATGGACCTGTTGGAGCGGATCCAAAAATGATCCAAGGGATGGAACAGCTCTGCTGTGAGGACAGGCTGAGAGAGTTGGGGTTGGTCAGCCTGGAGAAGAGAAGGCTCCGGGGAGACTTTATTGCAGCTGGCCAGGACTTAAAGGGGCTTATGAGAAAGATGGGGACAGACTTTTTAGCAGGGTCTGTTGCAATAGGACAAGGGGTAACGGTTTTAAACTAAAAGAGGGTAGATTCAGACTACACATAAGGAAGAAATTTCTGATCATGAGAGTGGTGAAACCCTGGCCCAGGTTGCCCAGAGAGGTGGTAGATGCCTCATCCCTGGGAACATTCCAGGTCAGGTTGGGCAGGGCTCTGAGCAACCTGGTCTAGTTGCAGATGTCCCTGCTCATGGCAGGGGGCATTGGACTAGATTAATGGTCCCTTCCAACCCAAATTATTCTATGTTTTTATGTTTCTATGATTCTATGATTTAATCTTCAGTGCTAGGAGACATCAATTTAATCACTGTAGTCCTTAATACTGAATTTATGCCCATGTTTAATGCTAGTCCAAGTAACACATGTGAGATATTCTACTGCCTGGAAAGAAAAAAAGGATACCACTTAAAGAACTTGGACCATATCATCTTTGTAAAACATAGACCATTCTGCAATCATGCATGGTACAGTCTCATTATTTAGTAAAACTGCTAAAACTGTAATTTTGCTACACAAAATGTCAAATAGGAAACCAATAATTCCTTTGAATTCAACCATTTTTTTCAAAATGTGATAATTTACTTGTCTGTTTTTCTAACCTGACTCAATACCAATGACTTTGATCTTCATCAAAGAGTGAAAAAAAATTTGGTATTGGTGTCAGCACTGCCACAGTGATAGCTTATTGGCCAAGATGGTCAAATCATAGTCATAATGTTTGTATTTAAACAGATACTCTCTTTGTTGAAGCATCCAATTCTGCATTTTGACATATGTCTCTAACCCCAAGAGAAGGAGAGGAAAACATTAATTTAAACTGAGAGAGGACATGCATTCAAAATCATACTACAGGGAAAAAGGCTGTACTGGCATGGACTAGATAAGCTAATAGGCCTTTTCACCTCTGATTCCTGTGGTTCAGTGATAAATGAGTTGTATGCAATGTTTAATTCTGGAAGTGATTCCTTTTACTATTAAAGAGAATATTGATTTAGTTAGCAAAGGAAAAACAACATTGAAAGTAATGCTCCAGCAACTGTTTATACCAGCATTAAGCTCAAGGAACTGAACCCCTAGCCTGCGATAAAGAGGTGAAGTATGAAAACTGTGGGGGTTTTTAGTCAAACAGCTATTAGAAATGTCTTTGCAGCTCACAGAGTCAAAAATCTGCACAATGCTGACATGATAAGGGGTAGATCTTCAGTGAGTGTAAAGAAAAGCATCTTTGCAGCACATGACAATTGCCATGGGTGGGTGAGTAGTTGTAGTCCCAAAAAGTATGGGCGAAGAAGAAATCCTGGATGTGATGCTTCTCTGGGTTAGCCTGGCATTGCCTGCTGTGGGTGTCCTCCCGACTTGCAGCAGGAAGGGGAAGCTGAGGGAAGCCCTTGTTGTGCCTTTTCTGTGAGATGCTGATGGGCTCTTGCAATGCAAAGGGCACCCTCGAGCCGCGCTGACAGGGACCGCTCCCCTCACCCCCGAGCTGGGATGTGAGAGTCTGGGGCCAAGATACTACAGGGACAGAAACTTTGGAAACACCTAAAAAGAGAGTGAAACAGGAAAAGGGTTTCTGATGAAGATTGCTTGTGATGTCTTTGAGAAATCAACATAGAAATTAGGAATTCCTTGTAAAAATTAATTACCTCTCTCTAAGTAATAAGTTTGTGATTTCCTCCAGAATTTCTATTTACCAAATGAAAAATTTAAGTGTCAGGCAGGAAAAACTCTCTGCATGACAGCACCTGTATAGTGTCAGAGAATGCTACAATAGTTGCCAGTTTAATTGCATTTTTGAAATATGTCATTTCTTTTTTTCACTTAATGTCCAATGAAAAAAAAAGTGTAAAGAAACTTGTGTCTAAATGAGCAAAAAGCCAGAGTGATTTTGCTAAGTTTTGTTCTTTGCAACGTTGTTTTAATATTTCTATATTCTTTGTAAAGGGTACAGAACAAAAATGCTAATAAGCTCAGGAACCTGATTTGAGGGTAATAAAATCTCCTTCGCTGATGTCTGAAAGGAAACTAATGAATGAGGGTGCTAGACCATGCTGCTAGAAAGAACCTGTGTTGAGAGAAGGATCTCAGGTGATGGAGGATTTACTCCTTACCTACAAACTTGTTTATTCTGATTAGTTACTTTTGTTAAAATGTATGCCTCATTTCTAAATTATGAAAATATTAAAATTTGATCCTTTGTGAAAAAGAGATGAAAAAAAGGAACCAGAACCACCTGATCTTGATATTGTGGATCATCTTTTTTTTCTTTCTTCCTTTAACACTTGTTAAATGCCCTGGTTTCAGCAGGCAATAGAAGGAAAGTGAATTGCTTTGTGTAAGCTTGTTTTTTACAGTAATAATTATATTTACATTGGAAAATATTGCATGTATCTTCAATATATTTTTAAAAAATGTAAATATAGTTACATGTTTCTAGTTCATCTTGGCTTTATTTTCTCATCAATTTAGTAGGGACAATTTGTTGTCCAGAAAGTTCCATTAGAAAAAAACTTCACGGTTCACTCAATGCACTTATATGAATTTGATTTTTCATTTATTTCTTTGACAATTAGATTAAAGTTCACAGAGTCACAGAATCACAGAATGGTAGGGGTTGCAAAGGACCTCTGATGATCATCTGGTCCAACCCTCCTGCCAAGGCAGGATCACCTTGGGCAGATTGCACAGGAACGTGTCCCATCGGGTTTTGAAGCTGTCCAGAGAAGGAGGTCAATATAGGAGATCAAAAACTTCAAGAGAAGTTATCAAAATTCACATGCAAAAAATATGTCAGCAGCCAAATTTAGAAGAACAATTATTCCAGGCTCAACAGAAAGTGAGGTTCCTTCCCAGGTAATGCACTTACTGCTCTGAGCACACTTTCTAGAGGTGCCTCTTTCTACCCCTGTTGCCTGGGATCCCAACTTTTGGACCTTGGGACCTTAACGCAACGTTGCTAAATTCAGTTCCCAATAGAATTGTGAAAAACCTTATATACTTAATTCCACTATTTTCTGTTGGGAAATGTATGGGTTTAGTACTTGATTAAACTTATTGCTGAGCCATTCCACACTTTTCCAGAAATGCTAGAGTATGTATATATTCAAATAAATATATCCTGGACTGTGAAGTCAGGAAGATTTGTACATTAGCAGCAGTCTGTTTTTTCTTCCCAAATTCGTTTACATAGCAAAACAAAGGAAAAGAGATTATACTTACTGAACCAGGTCTAGGATAAGGTACTTTTCCTTCATATAGAGCCCAGTGGTATTCTGGTCCTTCTTTATGAGCATACGGTCCATTGAAAGCTGCTCGGACACTTGCCATGTGGTAAACACATATAGCATATCCTCTAAATATATTGCTATGATGTAAAATTTGAATACATTATTAAAGCAATATGTCACATTCTGTACATAATAATACTGGTATTATTGTGTCATTAAAAATAAGACACATTTTAACAGTATTCAGGGAGAAAAAATACTTATTGTATATGCTTTTCTTAAAACTGCTGTGTCCAATGTTCTTTACAAATTCTTTAATATATTTATATTTATAGCATTTCTCTGAGGCAGCTTTGTGTTGTTATCTCAAAATTTGAAGATGGTGAACACGGGCTCTAAATTACTTGTTTGTAAACACAGAGGAAGTACAGTGAACTGAACTCGGGTCTTATATGTCTTTGATTAATGACTTAAACAATTAACCATTTTTTTCCTCTAAGATTTTTGTTGTTGTTATTACTTTGGAACAATAGGAATCATCCAATGTTGGATGTGATCATCCTGAAATGAACAGACTCTTTTTATATTGAGTGGGATGTTGGTTGGTGTTATTAGTTAGACAATCAAGATCATTCTATGTAGATCAATCCACAAAAAAAGTATCATTTTGCTTTTAAATATCATTCATTTAGTTCCGGAGAAGCAATTAATTATTTTTTAAAGAAGCGCCAGTGCTTTCTAAAAAGAAATTATCTCTGAAGACTCCAGAAGGTGATTCAGATCATTTTCATTAGGTGCATACCTTTCTCTACTGGCATAGGGAACCAGTAGGAAATGCTAGGTGCCTGCATCCCTAAAGGACCAGATCTGCCTTGCTTTATTAAAAAAAAACAAACCACCAAAAAAAAAAAATCAGGAGAGTGAAACAGTGGCAAAAGCACAGCTACTCTTCTCTGCCAGTTACATTCTAAATTTACAGTTGGATCTCCAAGAAACAGGTACTGTGTGTTTGCACTTGAGCTAGACTGCAGTGGAAAAGGAGGCCACCAGCAACATAGGGACCAGTAGGAGTTTAAGCTGTTATCTACTTAAACTTGAATTACAGTGGAGCTCTGCAAGGAAGACAGGTGGCTCTGATAGACTGCTCCTCTAAGCGTGCAGGAGGGCATGTACTTTGACACTAGGAAATTTTCAAGCAGAGAAACATTTAATTAATTTATGATCCAGATAGACTGGATCACTGCATGAGACTGCAAGCCCCCGAGTGTCATAGAGCAGTTTTTACATTAACAAGGAAGCCCATTGTGAACAGAACAGGGATTAAACTGTTTACTAGGTATTTGCTAAGGGATATTTATCATGCAGCTTCTATCTCTTCAATAGGCTGTTCAAACATTCCTCTGCTTCTGCTACGATTTCTTCTAGTTGTTTACCTTGTGGTGTTGAAGAGGCCAAATATCACTGGATTTTTGTTATCACGGGTTTGCAGCAAAAACACATCCTCTGTAAAATGTAAATGCAATATTACTGTTAGCAAACTACTTTTCTCAGCCCCAAAAGAGAAAATTAATTGAAAAGTGTAATCCTATTTTACTTATGTTATTTAATTTTATGCAGATATTAAAAACAATCTTTAAAAACAATGTAATAAGTAAAGGCATAATTGACGATAGTCAGCTCCATACATATAGAACTTTGTATACATTGGAAACAAACTATAAACAACCATTCCCTGTTCATGACTACAAGTACAATATTTGACAGTAAGACGTGTTATGATGAAAGTATATACTTTGTATGATGGTTTTAAGTTTGTTGCAGTCTAGGTTATTTACCTAATTCATCAAAATGCGTATCAATTCCATTCCTCCCCGGCACAGAGCAAACTAGCCTGGTTTTGAGGAAAGTGCTCCATTTATTCACCAGCATTCGCTGGCCTCCCATATCATTCTGCATAGAAAGAAACAAATGCTGATGGTAATTTGAATGAGTAAGTCTAGAAGCACAAACATCTCTGCTGAATTAGCTGCTTATTGTATCTTTTAATGTCCAAAGCATGCATTTTCAAACCACATGTCTATCACTAGTATTATTTCTCTGGAGTCAGTTTTCAAGTAGGATTGCACTGATCAAGTCCAGGTCTCATTAAGAGCTGCGGGTTTATAAGAATTTTTTAATTCTGTACCACATCCATGGGTAGTTTTGATGACACAGCTGTTGTAAAGCTTTTTTGTTTCTGATTTTGTTAACTGGATGTGCTGGGTACATTAGCAAAGTTCAGCTTTGCTTTAGGAGCTCAGTGCAGGGTTAGACCAACACATTTGGAAACTGAAGCCCTGAATCCATCTATAGAGCTGGTACAGCTGGGGCAAGTCTGAGGCAATTGTCTACACAGTGTTCTAACAATTACTCAACAACGTTAAATAATTCCTGCTTTGCTATGGCTATCTCATCTTTTCCTTGCTGTTGTGGCTGTCGGACTGGCAATCAAAGGAGGCGTTTAGTACCCTTTAGTAATTGGACACAAACTTTTCGGTAGCCTCCTCAAAGTTATGGCCTTATATTCAGATAGACTGTGAATCTGACTGTTGAAGGCTCTGTATTAGGCTTGCAAATCTCCTCTCACAACTTCACTCTAAGCTACTGAAATTAATTTATTTCCTCAGCTTTGCATTGAGGTCTTACAAAAAGAGAGCCTCTGTGTTGCAAAAGTTGTCACAGCTCAGATGAAAATGTGAAAGCTGGAAAAAAAACCCAGTTCTTGAATCACCAGCTAGCTAGTTTTGGTATTCATTAAATCAAATTTGAATTATAGCATATGGATGTGAAGTTAATGTCCAGATGATAAAGCATTGGAGTTTTGGACAAGTGGAAGAGAAAGGTCTGTGTGATTTTGGTTTAACCTGTGACTAGAGATAAGACATTTAGGTGGATATATTTCAGACTAAAGGAACTATTAAAATAATCTATCCAGACATCTACCAGAACATGGGCCAAAAAATTCTACTTCAGATCTTGATGCAATCTTGAATTCAGAAAGGCAACAGGCTTTGCGAACATTAATGTCTTAGGCTGCAATTCGGTATTTTGCATAATTGAGATATTTTAATTTATATATGAATACTCATTAAGAACTTTTAATAGGTAATATGCTGGTGAGCATACGTGACATATGCTGTAAATTGAGGTGACAGGAGATTTTTAACTTGTATCTTGCTTTTTGCCCAATAGTTTCAGGAATATGTCCGCTACAGTTAGGAGGGAAGAATGCAATTTTTTTCAGAAACTAATGAAGATGCTAAAAAATAAACTCCTCATTCCTTCCTTTAATCAAGCAGATACAGTCCCAATGGGAATGGGAGAGCTCCTCTTATCAGCCTTACCGTAATTTATTTACTAGAAAGGGAATGCACCCAAATATCATCAGATGTTCAGAGAGGACTAATTATGGACAACTAAATCTGGGAGATCATATGTTAACAGTGATCTTCAGCAACTGCCTGAGATCTCCTTCCTGTGTGTGGGGCCAGGGAGCCAAAAAGAGATGGGATCAACATACCAGGAACATGCTCTGAGTGGGAAATGGGTAATCATGTAGGGTAGTGGGGGGAAGAAAGGTGTCTCCTCACGACTTTTCTGCTCCTTCTGGTAAACCTTATGCCTGGCTGCAATAATAATTTGCTGGGCAGTTCAATCTTTTATTTTCCTATCTGCACAATTTTCCTTGGTTGCTGTTAAGAAGAATGATAGATGAAATGAAAACAGTAGTTAGCTACTGTTTATAAAACACTCTATAGATGGTTGACATCGCGCCCCTCTTATCACTCATGCATCAGAAAGAGGTTTTAAACATCCACAGAATCACAGAATAGCTGAATTTAGCAAGGACTTCTGGAGATCATCTAGGCCAACTGCCCTGCTCAAAGTTTCTTTAAGCAAGTTGCTCAGACCTGTGTCCAATCAGGTTTTTAATATCTCCAAGAATGGAGATTCTGGGCAACCTGTGTTCAACCACCCTGGCAGTAAAAAATGTTTTCTTACATTCATATAAAATTTCATGTGTTTCAGTCTGTGTCCATTACCTCTTTTCCTGTCCAGCTGGTTGCAAAAGCCAGCTGGCTGATAGGATAGCCATCAATCCTCCACAAATGCAGGTGAGATAAGTCTCCTCCTCGCTGACAGAATAGGAAGGCAAGAGGGAACATCAGCGAGGACTGGTGTCTGGGCTGGTCCTGTCACCAGGAATGTGAGGGGACATAGCTGTCAGCTGCGAGAGCTGCAAGAGGCCCTGGGCCTACAGCCAACACTAAGGGCAATGGAACCTTGATATGAACTGAGAATATGGGTGGTAAGAGAGTCCTGGGGGCAACTGCTATTTCTGGTACTGCAAAACAGCACAAAGAGAGATGGAGTTGAGTAACAAGATTTCTGAACTTTGCCCTCCTCTCTCAGCAAAATTCAGCTTCAAGCCCAGATTGCAGACCGCTTTGGAATGCTTGAGGTTATTTAGATGTAGGGTTTTCCTTCAAATCTATAGCTTATTCTCACATATATGAATAGATGGCATAGTTGCCTGTAGAAGGACCAAAGAAAGGAGTTTTGTTTTTTTTTTCATTTAGCTGGGGAATCAGAAAAATGATCTTACCGCACATACACGTCCCACTCTGGTATATATGGCATGAGTGCTTGTCTCGGCCTCTAATGCTTTTTCAGTGAAGAAGAAATATACTTTGTTATCATCGTGGTCTTCATTGTCAGGAATCATGTATGAGCCAACAAATTTCGGTTCTTTAAAAGAAAACAAAAAAGAATTTTATTCAAGTTTATTAAAACATGCTCTTATTTATTAGATCCTTAAAATCAGCTGGTAGCAAAGAAAAAAATAAAATGAAAAAATCAGGGAGCTACTTAAGGGGAATAGGGTGATAGAAATAGGAAAAGAACTTATTTTTTCGTGGGTGGGTATCTACAGAACATGTGGAATACATTAATGTCAAACTATTTTTATAGGTCCAATTCACAAATGAATATTCCTTTGTATGTGTGCAAGAAAAAGACCTTTTTCCAGTCCCATTCTCTGGGGTTTATATATTTTAATTGGGATTAGGCTAAAACATGGCACTAATATTCACATAACAATCTCGGATCCCATACAAACCAGCTGTAGGAATGTCAGTTTTGGTCAATCTTTTAGATAATGAAAAAGCTCTGATAGTTCAGCTAATAGATGTTATATGAACACACATCTTCAAATATAGAAGATGTATTGTGTATCTTTGTCATGAAATAAAAACCTTCTAAATTTTTCCTGTTTTGACATTTTGCTGCAAAAGTGAAACCTAAGTTTAGACTTCAGTCCATACCTGTATACCTTTTAACCCCACACCAAGCAGAGCTGTGAATGATTTCATCTCACTGAATTGCAGGAAAGTTTTTACAAGTTCTTTAAATGAGAATGTAGTTCATACAATTACTATGATTTCTTAAGAAGCAGTGGGTAATGGAAATATTTTCTAAATTCTTGTTATTTGTGAAAACAGTCATTGCATTTTAAGACATTGACGCAGCACTTGCTAATTTTCTGAAATATTTTAAAGTACATTTTAAAATATTCTATTTCTGCGAATTTATATTTCACATATAGACAAAATAAAAAGCAAAGTTTGAGGCCATAGTTTAGAGAATTCTGTACTTAAAATAATGAAATCTTCCAGAGAGAAGAGGAGAGGAGAGGAGAGGAGAGGAGAGGAGAGGAGAGGAGAAAAATTTCACTTTCATATTGTGAACATCCGCCTGATTGTTGCTACCCATATATAGCCAGTCTAAACACTCAGTTTAGCAAATCTCTAAGTATTGGACTTAAGGTATATCTAAGCATGTTATAAACATATTTTAAAAAAAAAATTAAATCAAGTCTGAGGTCAGATTCATGTAGGGACTTATGCAACAGAACCCTTTTATTTCTTCTGTTTCTTGAGAAAACTGCCTTGAAATGTGAGAGAAAAAACTTCTATGTCCTTTCACTGAAAAGATGATGCTCACCATATGAATCACCATAAAAGGCAATTAGTGACTGTTCTTGCCAAACATTAGCAGTAATTATATCACTGTGATGATGAAATATTACAATACTTTTGGAGCAAAACAAATCAAGATTCTGACTCTTCATTTAACAGAAATTTCAACTCTCTGAAATTCATTTACATTTCACATTGAAGAATAGGAAACAATTTCTAAATTTCCCAGCATATGATTTTTCTCAATATCTTTCTTATGGAATATTTTAATTTTCTTCTTTAAGTTACCTGCTTTAACTTTCTATTTCGTGTAACTGTATGACCATTGTATGTTTGTTATTGTGCGTTATTGCATGACATCTTTTTACTACACAACTTTGCAAAGATTGAGTTGTTTTATTGCAACATAAAGACAAAATGATCTCATCTGGAAAAAAGGAAATTGTATTCTAATTAGAAGCTCCCATTAATTAAATAAAGAATTTAAAAATATTATTTTAATTATATCTGTTATATCATGAAATAGTATAGAATATTCAGATTATCGATTAAAAGCAAATTTTAAAGTGAAAAATGAAGAACTTAGAAGCTCTACTTGTTAAATCCAATATGTGATTAAAAGAAATGTTTGAATAGGTTCATCCTGGCAGGAGATTTATAAAAATTTTTGTGGAAAAAAGATAGTTTAAACAAATACATCTCCAAATGAATATACCTATGTATGAACAATATAATTTTAGTTTGTGGTTAAACAGAAATTTTCTAGTCATCCAAAACACTTCTGGTTCTATGTTCTTCCTTCTTCGCCTTCCCATACCTTTCAACAGGCGCTCACTATCAGGTTCAGTTCGGAGATGGGCCATGCGATTCATGGTGCGAAATAGAGCAGCATCTCTTCCCCAGTAGTCACTGTAGAGACCAGTAAAAAGTTCACCACCTGCAGACCACAGATTAAAAAAACAAAACCAAAACAAAACACATTGGTGATGCTCTACTTATTAATTTAATTACATATGACAGGAACTGCATTATGAACATGTCTTACTAGTATTTGCTCCAATTCAGGTAAGCACATGAGTCAGCAAGTTACATGTATCCTAAAGAGCATACGGGTATTTTTCCTGCCAGCACTGCAACATTTACAGTTGGAACAGCATGAGGACAAGAATTTTAAATTTCATTCATGGGCTTGGCTTCATTTTCAAAACTGACTTAATGACTTTGGGGTAGATTCACACATAAAACTTGAAGGAATTAAATTAACCTCTAACCCTATATGCCACAGTAACATCTGCCACATCAGGCACCTAAGTTCAAAGATCTCAAAGTCATTCAGTTAGTGCCTGGCCCTAGAGACACCTACCCTTTGTCGGCACCTAAATTTTCACCGGTCCAAAGACTCTGACCAGGGGATTGCTCTGAGCACTTCCAGATGTGCCCTGGTCTTGTTA
The DNA here is from genome assembly GCF_000687285.1 of Phaethon lepturus. Lineage (NCBI taxonomy): Eukaryota > Metazoa > Chordata > Aves > Phaethontiformes > Phaethontidae > Phaethon > Phaethon lepturus. The sequence goes on along the minus strand of NW_010518305.1, from coordinate 26,784 downwards.
ATAAGCAGCAATATATTGCTTGCTCCCAGAACTGGAAAGGACCTGTTGGGTTTATGAAGAGCCAGAAACATCAGGAGCCAGAAAATGGGATGAAAATGCAGCAGCAGTGTTTCAGAGGAGGCAGAGTTAAGGAAAATACCAGTGATAGCTGCACCAAACCACTGGTTTGGGCTACGCTGCATGGATACAGCTCATACCTGAATCCACAGGGGAGTGTGGATTCGACCTCACAGGGGAGTGTTTCCTGAGCATAGTTATCAGATTTGGCTCTTTGCAAAACATGGTTGAAAAAAAGATGCGTTGGTGAAGCACATACTGAAAATACTGGAGGGCTGGGTGCAGTTATCTCCCCAGCTGGAGAGATAAGAAGCAGTACCTGCTACCTTAAAAGTGTTTTCTATAAACAAGCACATGTTTTATTAGGCTGAGGGCATTTTCCAGTCAGTCTACTGTTCCACCTTACCTGAAATAACTTCACTTTGGGTATAACTTGCTGGCTGAGGGGCTTAGGTGAGAAAAAGAGCCTATTTTATTCTGGTACAACAATAACTTGTTTTCATATCTTTAAAATATTCACCAGAGTAGGGACAGGACCTGAGATCTCATCCCTCTTGCACAACGGGCGATGAGTATTTTCTGAAAATTTTATGGGAACAGAAATTGGGTCCCATTTTCAAAGTGTTTAGGTAGCATTCAGAAATTAAAAAACACAAGAAAATATTAGAAATATGCTGACTGCAAATAACTGTTGAAAATCTGAATGTAATTGGGTACAACTGGATTATACATATGTTCAAAAATCCAGCCTATCTCTATGTGACGCATTTAAAATTGTGATATTGGATATATTTTACTTTAGTGAAACACCAGCAATAATTCTACCTTTTAGTTATGCATGGGGGCAATTCCCTTTTACTGACCCAGCATTAAGAATAATATATTTCATATCCTAGTGGACTTAGATTAGACATTTTTTAGGCCCAATTTAAGACGCAGTTATTGTCACTAGGTGGCATCCGTATGTTAGAAAATAACACAGAAGGAATTAAACTGCACAAGACGAAGGAAATAAATTATTTCAGGTTCGTCGTTAATCTGAGTGGAGGTTGCAGTGACACATCTTCCTAACCCCTAATCAAAATAAACATGACTGAACCATTCAAATAACATTTGCTGGCAGTTATTAAGGGTTACAGCAAAAGCAAGAATTGTGCTTGTTGGTCTCCCTCAAAGTGTGAATTTTGTTTCTCTCAAGAGATATAAATGAATTGAATGCTACCATATCTCTGAATAATGATGCTGAAAAGCTTGTAGTTTGGCAGCTGGGGCTGGTTCAGAGAACTCTGCTGATTCAGTGCTGAGTGCAGCTTTGCTTTAAGCTTCACCGTATATAGAATGGATATTGCCTTGTAAAATACATGGTGGCTACTTAGTGTAAAATAGTGGCGAGTGAAATAAAAAGTTAATATAAATTATAGCGTCAGTAGAAGTGAAGGTTACCAAAAACTAAGAGAGCTTTCTTTTTTAAACAACACAGAGCAGCTTAAACAACTTAATTTGCTAGTGTCTGAATAATGTTCCAAGCAATATTCACAATCCTAATTAATGAGTTACCTTAGTCATAAATCCCCCTTTAAGAATTCTGTTGGAAAAATATCTCAGACTGGGTGTTTTTTTAATAATTATCATTATGTGTAATACAAAACATGATGCTTTCATCCTTTCAACACTCTAGAGAATCTTGGAAAATGCATCAGTGCAGGGAAAATGATTGGTAGTGATCAGGATTAACATTTATAAGTCCAGATGTTCAAAAGTTTGGATATGAAGCCTATTCCTTCTGTTTGACATAGGTATAAAATGTCAGTATACGTAACTAACCTGCTGATATGGCATTCTACCATATACCAAGGAAGTTATAACTGATTTTATCTGTGAGATCCTGAGGACAAGAAAATGGAAGTTCCAGTCTTGGGTGGATGTTGTTGCATGAAAGATATTGTACAGATACAGAAATTAAATCTGATTTTTATCCTGACATGTTACTAAACTAAACATCAGACAAATATCAAGTGTGAGCAGACAGGTCACCTGGCCTACGGAAAATGATGAGACAATACTGATGAGTGTGACTGGCAAAGATCTCAGCACAAGAACATTCAACATAATTCTGAGATCTTTTGCACTTTTGACATTAAAAGGATCTTCTCTTTTCTTCTTCACACCCTTTTGCACATCCTTTAAATCCATGTTACAAATTCCGAACACTGCTAGGTTTTTACAGGCGCTGACTAATTCTAGATTTAGATACAACCTGAGATTGAGGTTTGAAAACTCATGGAAAGATTTCTACTCTTTTCTCCACTATTGAAAAGCTACTACTATGTATCAGCTCACTCCTGTCTTGGTTGCAAGGTTTTATACTGCGACATATCACACTGTTAAACCAGTATCTTCCAGTGAAAATCAACTGCAAATGGAGCAATTTCACTGACCTTCACCACTCCTCCCCTCTTCCAGTTTAAACTCAGTTTCACATGTATTTGGCAAATTAATTGCTGAAATTTATATTTTAATGTAGCCTGTTTAATCCTGCTAAAACAAGAATAGAAACTTTCTGTTTTCCTTATTTAAAAAAAAAAAAAATCCCATGGACCTCAAAAACCAGTTTTATCTCAAGTGGTACATGCATACTTTTTAGCTAGCACTCTTTTCAATCAAAGTTCAATTTGGACCACTTAAAAGATAACTTTAATTTTTGCCCTTCACTCAGAGCAAAATATTAGCAAACTCAAATATGAACTTTTCCTTCTAAAACCAAGAATTTCTAGATGACAAGCCTTAAAGTAAACCAGATTGAAACATGTAATTTAATTTAAAAACTTAATATATACAAGGGTTTTCTATAAATCATCTGCTTCCACCTTAGAAGTGGGTTTCTTTCATTTATTATTGGCATGCTTTGTGTACCTGCTTCAAATTGGAAGGTAATGCGAACATAAGCTATTATTCATCAGTAGCTCTTTTTGTGTAAAATCTCCATTATATCACTTTCTACAAAGTGGACTAGCTCTGTTATGAATAAAGGAGTAGAACATAATGAGTAGAATGAAAGCAGCACCTTTTGTGCATTTCTTTGACTGTCAGCCAGTTGTTACTCACGTGACAGCTGAAATCAGATTGCCAATTCACATTTTTAGCATGGGGTAATATTAACAGTAGGAAAAAAAAATTTAGAACAAATTAACTGCTTAACTGTTAAACTTTCTCCGTATATTTGTATTTGTTGTCTGTCACTCAAGTATTCTGTCTTCTGTTTTGAAAGAATAGGTATTTCTTTTAGTTCATTGTCTATGAATATTGTCTATATTTAGTTCATTGAAAATACAAAAATGCATGAAGCTTTTAAAACTGTAAAATCAGAAAGTATTATAGGAATGGATTCCCTGGATAGAAAAACATATTCAAATGTAGTTTAGATTTTATACTGTTTGATCGTGATATATTGCAAGTAACAAAGCATAGACATAAACTAATTTCTCAGGTTTCAAGAGCTAGTGTGGTCTAGTGTTAATCAGTGTGCATGATCTGATATCAAAAATAGTTTTTGCTATTGAAAGCAGATGGGAGAGTTCATTAGAAATCAAAGTCCAAAAGTTTTATATGCAGCTTATCTAAACACATACATTTTATTCAGCCTGTCTGCCATCCAGCATCTATTCTGTTTCCTGATGCTGACAATAAATTGCTAAAAGATAATTGTTCATAAATTGAACTTTTATGTTCAATAAAAGCTACTTTATCACTGGGGCAGATAACCTGTAATTAAACTTATGACAGCATGGATATTTAGTTTTAAAGCCAAGTCACGAACTATTGTTTTCTTGAAGTGGGTATTTTAACTGATGTGTTGAAAAACATGAAGAGATACAGAACAAGGGATTCTTTTCCTTCCTAAATTAATCTAGCTAATCTGGTTCTAATTAGTGATGGTACAAATCGTCTTTCCAGATCACATTTTTAAAAGCTTTTATACTTTTGTCAGAGGTATGAAAAGTTTCCTTGTTAGTCTAATTCTCACTAATTCAGTCAATAGCCACACTTTTGTAGGCTGCTGTGTTAATGTGAGTGGCAGAGGTGAAAGTAGATTTTGAATTGTTTAGTTAGGAGGAAGAGGAGGCTGGGATGTGAAAGCCTTTGTTAACAGGTTTGCATAAAACCTTTTCAAGGACATGCACATTGGCTGAACCTACATGGGACAGTGGAAGCAACTCTGGGGTACAGCCCCCAAGACCTTGCTGGCTCCATACCCGGAGCGGATTTCACTTTCTAAGAAAACTGGAGTGCGTGAAGAATAGGGGAAGCTCCAAGCATTGGAGAAAAGACTGGAAGACCAGTCCTGGATGGTGCATGGTGTAGCTGTTATCTCCTGTCGTGTGGTCATGGCCACCATGAGCTGGAATCAGCTTGGCTGAATGAAGGAGCATCCTTTCCTTCAGAATGCACTTGGCATTGAAGGTCTCAGTCTCATTTTTAAATGTCAATTAAAAAATCCTATAACATTATCTGTGATTGCATCTATGACTCCTACCCTTTTCAAATGGACACCTATAGAGATAAAGGATATACATTCTGGAGTCTAAGGAGCAGCATTAATTCTGTTTATTCTGTAAGGTGTGTCTCTGGTTAGTAGAAGCTAGTAGAATACAGTAGAATAGAGGGAATGCAAACTTCTTCACGGCATTTTTCCTAAGTGTTGGAAGTGTTTAATTTCAATAGTATAAAAAGTCTCAAAGCATAAATAAAATAACAAGCTTTTTGAAGAATGTTATTATGCTTTTAAAGTATCATTCTATGATCGCTTGAATGTATAGAATTCCCAATGGAGGCCTAGAAAAACAGCCTCTAAATACCTTTCAGAGGTCACACTAGTTTTGAGGAAGGTGTGAATTTGGTGTTGTATCAGTGATCTGATAAAAATGTATTATTTTCTCCTGTTAATCTTGCCACATTACAGAATTGTCAGCTTTATGAGATTAATTTTATAAGTCTTTGTGAGTGGATATCCAAGACTCTGACCAATATTTATCATGGAAGGGTTCATTTAATGGATTTCTCTTGCAGATAGAACTGTGAGGATCCATAGGACTTCCCATGATCAAGGCAAGCTAATGAATAGGCCAGAAACACAAGGACTAGCCATTAGTCTTGAAGTGCTCAGTGGGACAATCTGGCTTCCATTTAAGAAAATAAAATTCACATTGATCTCACAGTAGGAACATGATCAGGTTAATTTATTTACTTAGTTCTGTCTGAGGAAAGGTTGAGAAGGACTTCAAAATTAGACCATGAGGTTTCAGGACTACAGCAAATTCCATGGGACGAGTCTTTGTTCCCAGGCTGAGCTAAGGCTGGAATCTGTTAAAAATTGTAAAAACAATTTAGAAATAAGGGCGGAAGAAAAGCGTAACAATCTGTGCTTCATGGATTTTGGAAGGTCAGTCAAGATACAGCAGTTTTTTCTGATTCTTTCATGACTTCTTAACACACTAACTGTTCAGATTTTGAGCTGTGTTTTTTTAATGGGAATGAATGGGAATATTTTGATGAATTGTTACAATTTGAAAGATTTGGCATTACTGGTAAAGATTCTTCTTGTAAGTAATTTCTTAATGTAAATTAACAAATAAAACTACCACGTAAAAGTACATCTGTCGCTCATGACCAATACTGCCTTACCACCACGGGTGAGCTATATCATTGTAGTTAATAATCAGAGATTTTAGCTGTCTGATTTTAAGATATGAAGTCAAATGTAAATAGCAAAGTATACTAAAATCCTCTAACTTTTTTATCCCTGAAAAGTTGAAAATTTATTTGATCTATAGCCTTTTTTTTCCACCTTTCTTTCAATAACTATTCCTTTCGAATGCTATTTTTGCCAAAACCAGACATCACTCTCTTACTCCCTAAGTGTGTCTAGCTTTTACCCTTTACCTGCTGTTCCAGTTTATTTTTAGTCAACGTACTATAATATTGCCAAGACTGTGCTTGTTTGATCTCACGAAATGTTTTCAGGTAAACATTACGATGGAAAAAACATATGTTTTGCTAATCTACAACTTCAAAGGTCCCAGCCCTACAGTGATACACTTACCAGCAAGGCACAGAGGAGCACTGTCAGCACAGCTTTCTGGCACTGCAGGACTTAGATGGAATTTTATATTTATAACTCTTGAGTATAAGATGAACTCTTCTAACTGAGAATCACCAGTCTTGGATAGATTTTTTAGAAGGCAGCATTGGAAAAAAACTATTTTGATCTCAAAAGATGTAATTTATATCAACAATAAATGCTTGATATCATAACAGTTAAATTAAGATTTTTAACTTTAATTTTTAAGATGCTTGTTACTCAGATTACGTCTCAGTAGATGAAAAATAGTAAATTTTGTGTATTTATCTCAGGTGGTGTAAAACACTAATATAAACATATTGCTTTGCTTTGAAGGAAAGCAGGAAATTATTGTTTCCCAAAATACACAACAATCAATTACCTCTTCAGGATGGCACGTGTCATATAACATCTCCTCACGTCAGTGAGACACCCCTGCTGAAGTTAACGCTGCCTGGGAAGTAATATTAATGTGGGCAGCACCATGAGGATTAAGTCTGACATGTGGAAGGTTGCAATGGAAGACTGACAACACCTCAGTGTGCTGAAGAAAGAGACTCAGAATGACAGGTTGACAGGATCGTGAAGCTTGCGACATAAAGATCATTACCAATTAAGATGGAGGTGAAGGAAGAACTGGGGTCAAAAGGGCACCTGCCTCGTCCTCTCTCAAATTTGTGCGATTCCAGTTGAAACAGATGATCCTTAAAAAAAAAAAAATCACAGAAAACAGCATAAACCCTAAAGGCAAAGAAAGATGTCCTTAGAGAAGAGCTTTAATTTTGTTATACCTTTGTAATGGATTGACTTCATTAAGCAAAAACACAATTACTGTCGCTCACTGATGTACTAGCAAAAATTCACTGGGTTTCTACAAATAATCTTTGTGTGTGCACTGCCCGAAAAGAATCAGTAAAATGTGCACTAAAATTACACTTGTTTCATTTCTATAGGAGTAGGGAGTGAAGATTCCTCTATCTTTTCTCCAAATTCTCTAAACATTAAATAGATTTCTAGCCATGGAATGTATTTTCCCCCTTTAAACTTTTTTTTCCAGTAGTTGTTAAATATATCATGCTGTGTTGTCTTCTCTTGGTAGCTTTGAGATGTTTGTACCTCTTCTTCATAGAAGTATGTTTAGGAATGAATCTCTAATTATGGTTTTCAGATAGATGTGATTTCTGCAGTAGATTTAACAGAATATCGGTATAAAAAGAATATTGGCAACTTAGTTTACTTTGTCTGGATAAAGCTCGAAAGGCTGAGAAAGAATTTACAATTTAAATTTTAATTTGCAATGTTATATTTGTCCCAGCTTTCTCAAAAAAGCCCATTAATGTTTCATTAAAATATCAAGCACAATATTTTTTTAATTTATATATTAACAAAAAAGCATACCACAAAACATGGGGATGGGGGACAATAAACGGGTAAATAGAGAGAAAGCTATGAAAGCTTCATAAAAATATGCCACCCAGCCATCAAGTGTTTGACTAGTAAATATTTCAATAGTCTTGCAGTTCCAGTTCTGTGTAAGTTTCACTCAAAAATCTACTGAAATACAGATTATTTCAACATATGGGATAAATGTAACCTAGCTGTTCAGTAAACTAATCTGAGATTCACATTGCTAATATACTAAAGCAAATGTTTTGTGAGTCATAAAATTACATGTGACAGGACCCCAAACACCCCAGAATTTTAAGGAGGATCTGCCTGGATCTTTCCCCTACAGCAAATGTTCTCAGAGGTCCAAAAGCATTTCTAACCATAAAAATCATGTTTTGTTAGACCCGACTTTTCAGGTATGTATTACAATAAGTCCGTATTCACACAGAAAAAAGCTTGATATATCTAGACTGGACAAAATAGTGTCCTGGTAGCCCTTATTCAAGTATATGTAGTTCTTTCAGCCCTTATGTCTTTATAGCAGGTTCTTTTTTCTGCCGTTGGTGACATTCATTGTTGTAGCATACGCAGCTCGGTCTCTAGAAAATTTTGCTTTTGAGAGATACAGAAACCAGATTGTGCGTCTGCTCTCTGCAATGCTGTATTCCCCACTCTCCTTCAGATCTCTCACCTATGTCCATTCATCCCACCCTACAACCTACAGATCTCTCTCTTCCCAAGCAAGTGCAATTGCCCCCAAAAGCAATACTAATGTTCTCTTCAGGTAGGTCCACTCATGACAGTCATGCTCTCCTGAAAAAAACATAAAAAGACAAGAAGCAAAGAAGCAGAAGAGATACTGACCATTGCATGGGGTAAGATAATAATGAAAAAATATTTTTTTAAAAGGACAGAATGTGGGAAAGTTGTAGAGCTCTTAGTTCCAACTCATTGATGAATAATGGAATAGTTCTATGCTTTTCATTTGAAACAGTTAATCTTGAATTTGTCACGAAGCAGAAGAGATACTGACCATTGCATGGGGCGGAAAATGGGTAAGATAGTAATGAAAAAATATTTTTTTAAAAGGACAGAATGTGGGAAAGTTGTAGAGCTCTTAGTTCCAACTCATTGATGAATAATGGAATAGTTCTATGCTTTTCATTTGAAACAGTTAATCTTGAATTTGTCACAAACCCCTGCCCTTCAAAGCATTATTCACTCCTTAATCCCCAGACCAGCCAAGCTGAGGTACCTATTTTCCATTCCCATCTGTCTAAATAATACATGCCATTTTGCTGTAACTTCTGATAAAAAAGTAAGATGCCCGTTAGTTAGAGAGCTTCCATAAAAATGGCATGTAACACAGAATGCAGTTCTGGAAAAAAAACCCATCTGTTCCCCATGTAACACAGAATGCAGTTCTGGAAAAAAACCCCATCTGTTTCATGTCTATTTTAAGTGAAAAAGACACCCCAAAATAAAAATAGCAAACAAAAACCACACAAAATTTAAGTAATGATCCTAAACCCAGAAGGTAACAAGGCATTCAGAATTTGACCTTGCCAGAAGCTCCTATGTTGGCCTAATGCTGGCACGTTGGTGCCTGATGTTAAAGCTGATGCAGCAGAAAATAATCATCCTGGGTAGGGACGGGTAGTGCAGGAATATTATTTTCTGCTGTATCAGCTTCAGTTGTACATCAGTAGTAACTACTCCCCCTCTGTTGCGTAAATGTCAAACAACAAAGAAATATTTCTCTGTGTATGGAAATCTCAGCCCCATTCCATACTTTTCAAACATCACATACGAGGTATTTTTCAAAACTAAATACCATAACAATTTGGGTCAAAACTAGGAAAAAAAAAAAAAGAGTAAGGAGAACTCAGGAAGAGAAAGAAAAACCTTGTGAAACTGCATAAAAGGACTAGGAAGTCATCATCATAAATATGATGTAAAGGAAATATTTCTAAAAACAACCTGACTGTCAAATGTTATTTATTCGGGTATTAAAAATAAACTTACTCATGGAAAAGTTTCTCTTCTGGGATATCAACTAAACGTTGTCAATGCATCAGTTAAATAAAGAAGAAAACTCCTATTTTTAGAGAGAAAGGTGTAGAAGGAAGTGGAGAGATAAACTGAGAGTTAAAATTTAATAGATTTTTCTGGTCTTAATGTTTTCTGTTCCCTTTTCCCCACAGTAAAATAAAACTGGATTTGTGAATTAAAAGAGAAATAACAAATTTAAAACTGATTACAGAAAAAACGTACTCTGGTAAAGTGATCAGGTGTGGAAACAAAATTATTTTGAAATAATACTTGAAGAAGTTGTGTTAACCATACTTTGTGGTTTGTGGCGTATGGCTCATATTTCATCTCACGTAGGGAACAGAAAGTGAAATTTTTGTGTTGTAGAATAAGACCTGATCCCGCCAGGGCATCACAAACCACACTTCGTATTTAGGTCTTCCCCTGGTAAAATGCCACTGATACTCCGACCAGGAAGGCTTGGCTGGTACAGGAGTCTTCCAGATGATGTGGAAGGATTTTGTGTTACTGTACACCAAATTATAATATCACAATGAAAAAGCTACTAACGTAGCTAAATGTTCCCCTGAGAATCGGAATTAAATCAATGGTAAAGATAAACCCATCCCTTTTAACATTCATGACATGAATGTGTTTAAAGCAGCTAACTGCATGACCATGGCAGGAAAATGCCAGGCAGTACGCACAGCATCTTTGCATTACCTTCATTTTAACAGCTGGTATTGCTGAATAAGGATACTAGCTTAAATATATAATCTAATGCTAATACTGAAGGTAGACAAAAATTTGGATTTCAGTGCAACTTGCAGAAGTTTCTAAGTGGATCTCACCAGTTTTGATATAAAGCAGGATGTGTATCTCATAAATGCTTGCAGATGCATGCAACTGTCTGAAAAGTCACGGAAAATGCAGGCAATGCCTCCTCCAAGAGAGATTTTCCACCTTCACCTTTTAGGACAACATACCAAATATTCCATGGTTGCAATAAGTTATTCCCATCACGGGGGCAAGTAACTGAAGATCATGTGTTAGATGTGTCAGCCTCCATGGGATGCCATTTTAAATGAAATAAGCGTTACACATTAATAATCAGTTTGAAGGCTAATACCATTATTCTAACCCTCCTTGCTGTTTGTGACATTGGAATCTCTTGAGAAATGTCAGAAAAAAACTGACAGTTTCCTCACAGATTATCCAACGCAGCAATTCAACATTGCAATTTATTTTATGGACACTTTTCAGTGGTTAGAGTAAAAATTATGCAAAAACACATATAGAGGGCTGGGAGTGGAATTACAAATTTCTACATGTAGTTTGGGAAAAGAAATGGGGCTCTGGGTTTGATTTATGATACCTATGACTCAGGAAATATAATACACTTTCAACTATTATTAAAAAAATAACTTTTTTTTTAACATAGAAGATATTTCCAAGGGCATCAAGCATTTTTCCATTAACCAGATATGAATTGATAATTTTAGACAATGAAGAATAATGTAGGCTATCATGAAAGAAAAGGTCAATCAGAGCCACTAAAATTTAAAGACTGAATTTAACTTTTGTTGCAGAAAATTGCTTTCTCTAATGCCAAATGCTGCTTTGCTCTGGTTCAAGACAGCATTTATGCATGTGACTAATTTAAAACATATGCTTACTTCCATTCCTATTCAGCAAAGTACCTAAGCCTATTCTCAGTGTTAATAAAATGGCTCTATCTTTTAACTCAATCAGGGATTTAAAAAAACAGAGGCTTTGGTTGCATTTTTCTATGATATTGTTTTCATGAGAAAAAATATTTTTATTTTCTGTGAAGGGATTTTTTTAAACTTCTATTATTTTCCACGTAACAAAAAGAGAAAACATAGCATACTGCCATTTTTTAAAAGGAAATTTAAACCATTTCAGAACCTTTAATTACACACCTATCTGTGTATGTATATGCTCCAACAGTATAGCCAAGGTCTGCTGTCCAGGAGACCTGTGCCTTTTTGTGGCTGGTAGTTTTTTTGGTTGTTTTCCAGTTTTTTTTTGTTGTTTGGTTGTTTGTTTTGTTTTAAGAAGTCCACGTTACTTACATTATGGGATGATAAATCATATTTAGAGTGCAGATTTTTGTGAATATAGTTTTTAACACTGGCTATACTACTCACTGTAGCATACTTACTGTATAATACTTATTTACTTACTGTAAATCACTGGACAAAATTCATTCTTAACATTAATGGTCTCATAGTTATTCAACCTTAGAGTAAGAATGACATTACATGTAAGAGCTGTTTGTTGCATTTCATTTACTAGGGATCATATATTTGAGACTTTTTAAATGAGAACTATGAATAAGAAAGCTCATATGCAGAGTGCTTCAAATGGGAAAGCATACATTAGAGATACATTGCTTGTGTGAAACTATGACAAATGTTATTTAAATGTCTTAATAAAGCCCTGTGGTTCTAGTGTTGTATGATGCATTCTTTTTTCTGTTCAAATAATTCCTAAAGCATCAAAAAAGGGAGGGTAGACATCAAAGATTCACTTTATTCAATCATAGGGCCCTGTTTGATGAAGATAGCTGTTGGGAATGGATGGGACACATTGGGACACGCTGATTCCACAGGGAAAGGACATCCTAATGGACCGTCTGGCTGACCGAGTAACCTGCTAAAATGGGTTTTCAATGAGGGTCATCAGAGTTGGAGACTGAAGCCCAGAGAATGAGGGAGAGCTGCAAATGGAGAGGAAATGGGAGGGATAGGGCTGCCAAAGGGATGTTCACATCCCTACTCTGAAGGCAGCATGTTCAGAAGCTTTCCTTGAACCTCTGAACAAAAGCCGTGAGGTTAATTTTCGCTTGTAACGTTACATCTTCTCACAGAGCTTTTCCTTTGATGCCCATTGCAGTTTTGGCCTTGTTCTTTATGAGAATGACACTGAGACATTTGTCCCAAAATAGGAGATATTGTTCTTGGAGTCACTGGTTCCATGTAGTCCATTTTTTTTCCTAATACTATCTAAAAATCAAAGTAACAAAACGATAGAGTAACACATGGTAAAAACTGTGATTTAAACACTTCACCCATTCAGGTACACAGTGAGACACAGTTGCAACTTTATTGGCATGGTCTTTAACACCGTGGAAATGAATGTAATTTATGAAATCTCCAAGAGATTAACAGACTTTATTTTGTAGAAAATGAAATTTGTAAATATTTAACATAGCAGGTGTGCTATTTCTAAGCAAAGAAAACATCTGTTGCCAGTTTCTACTTTCCCATTTATTCATATATTTTTTAAGTCTGGTTTAAACTTAACATTACACCTTTAAAGTCTGGCATTTTGCACATCCATATGTACCCATGCATACCCACACAGCCTAACATGAGGAACCAAAGAACTTATTTCAAAATTAATCAAATATAAGCTTTGCAGAGCATTTCACTGGTGTAGAAGGATATTTTTTGTCATGTGAGAAACTGAATATGGAGTGAATCCAGAGAAATTTTATGACCACAATAGAAAGTGAAGTGCAATGCACAGGATAAACCTCATCTTGATTTCCATTCTCTTTTGACTATAACAGTTTTAGTATAAATTCACATGACACTTCTTTGCAAATATTCTTTTGTTCTGTATATTCTCAAAACACTTTTTTCACTTCTTTTTTCTTGTGTAGTTTCTTATCCCTACATTTTTATTTTGACATAGAAAGACACACAGAATACACTATGCAGAAGCTTCTTTTAGGAAGGATGAACCTTGACTTCCCCATTTAAAAAAAATATGAAAAAGCACAGAACATGTCTGTAAATCAGCAGAAAATATAATTCAAATATAAGTCTCCAAAATGAACTTTCAGCTCCATGACCTGTCTTAAATTGTACACTTGCCTCATCAAGAAGACATGTGGTAAAAGAGAGATACAGTCGAATACTTTGTCTTTGCATAACAACAGAAGATAACACACTGGGTCAGGCCTGTAAAAAATTCTTATATCATACAGCCCTTTGTGTTTAAGCAGACTAGTTTTTGGTGCTAAGAAATATTTGTATTAGCAGTATCTGATAACTATAGTCCCAAATATTAGGTAGGTGCCTAATTGATATAAATCCAACTAACTTATTCAAGAAATTAAAAATCTAAAACTAGTAGAAAATACCATGGAGTTTATGTAAAAGATGCTGTCTTCTGTAATAAGTCCCTATTGCAACCTACTGTCTTATTTAAGTCATCAAGAACACAGGCATGCAGATATATGGGTCAGTAAAATTAAGATGCTCCAACAGTGAAAGAACTTTTCATTTCATGATGTAATATTGTCTTAAAAATATCCAAATACTAATTTTCAAAAGGATTTAAGCACCGGCAAAAAATTGCTCCGCTTGTTGTCAGAGGATTACTAACTGTGAAAATTACACCTTCCGTATTCACTCAACTTTAATTTCTGAGGCAAATGGGAATACAATATTAGGAATAGAGTACTCAAAAACTGGCTGAAATAGTCAGTTCTTTGCTATTTGACATAATTAAGATTATTCAGGAGGTAGTATTTCCTCTCAGGATCTGTTTTCAATCCTCTTTGTTATTCAGTGACATACTGAAAAGATCAATCGTCCTGTGGGATGAGAGTGCATAAAATATTATGGACATTAAATCCTCCCTAAAAATTCAGATGTATTTTTCAAGTCTATGCATTTTATTCCACAGTTAAATGATTAAGACACATTGGGCTCCAATGTGGAAACATGTTTAAAATCTGGAGTTATGTCAGACTGCTGTCTGGGTTTTCTAAAGGATTAGCTATTTGTGACTTTGTCAAAATATCTGGCCTAAAGTGACAGAAATAATATATTTCCCTGATTTAATGCATGTGAAATACTCTGGCAATATGAGAAAACACACAAGCCTGCATATAGAAATCAAGGTACTTATCCTTAGCAGTTCAGAGCATTTAAGCAGAAGTGATTGACTTGGTCAAAATTTTAGGAGACACACCTTTGCATCACCTTAGCTGGACACATAAACTCATTAGGGTCCTATGGCATAGACTAGGACCTTTTGGATAATAATAAAAAAAAAATAATGATGATTATATTGCGTTAGTGTGATAGCTAGTATGGGTGAGAGTTCCAGGGACCACATAAGGGGTCTCTAGAATTAAAGGGTTTGGATACCTGTATGTGGAGATATAGTCTTATGACCAGATGAAAGAGGAGCTAAAGGTAGTACAAAATTGCTATACAGAAGTAAAGGGACTTCTGCGGGGAAGTGAACAGTCTTTACACGCAGCCTCGCTAGCCAAGACTTTCCCTTTTCCTTGACTTTGATGATAAAACTTGTGTTAAGACTGTGAGGGTCACATCAGAGCAAATACCAAATAAAAGTTCTCTCATCTAATGATTGCTATCATAACAACTGGGGACGAAGATCATGAACAAAAAACGGGATACAGCTCTCTGGTTTGAGCTTACAATCTAGATTTTGGTGATGGATGGAGCAGTAGATGCATTGGGCATGGAGAGCCCATGTATGTCTCTGTAGTGTGGAGCCTTAGATAGCCAACAGTCCTTTTGCAGAGCTTCAACAGGGCATGCCAAAGTGGACTGTTCTGGAAGAAAGGGCAGAGGTTTGGATCCACTGCATCTTGATGACACATATGAACTGCAAGTCATACTTCTTTTCAGTTCACTTTTTGATTTGGAATAATTTTCCTGGATAGATCTCAGTGAAATAAGAATAATTATTAGTCATAAATTATTGAAGAATTATAGAGTATTAATATATCTAGTTTTTATATATATATATAAAAATGTATTTTATAAACCTGCAAAAATATTAACTAAACCCTGTCATTGTTCATTTTTTGCTGGATTTAATTATGATGACTAACATCTTATTGAGCAGTACCTCCACTCCTGAAACAATGCCATAGACTTCACCACGTGCCCTCACTTAGGAAAATACTTTCTCTCACAAATAAAGGTGGCAGAATCTAAAAATAATTATGATGAGAGGTGGAATACTTTACCTAACCCCATCAAATTACCACACAGGTGGAGTATTTCTCTCTCTTTGGGATAATAGTATTATTTCTCCGTACTGATTCGTTCTCTCTTGACCATCTGTCTTTAATCTCGCAAAGGGCAGGTTTAATACGATGGAAAATTCATTTCATATGGCTGATCAATTCACATTCTCTACTGATCTGCCAAATTGAACCTAAACTTAATGTATGGCTGTATTTAGACAGTATTCAGAAGTAATGAATGTAATTCACCTCATTTTATGGATGGAGTGTCCTGTCAGACAAACCTGTTGTCTGTTACAATGTGTAAGACTGACTGATTAGAACAACTGTGTTGATACAAAATACTTGTTTTTTCTCCAGGGCATTTCACATAGTACTATTTGATGAAACAATATGCACTACACAGTTACTAAGAAATATAAACTGCTGATATATATCCAATATAGTTGTTATTGGGTACGCATTGGTGAATCCTTCTTTGCTGAAGGTTTTACTAAATTTTTGTTTTGATAGAAAAAAGATTTTTCAATTTAGCAGTGATTTAGTCATATGATTCTTTTCCTAGTAAAGTTTACTAAAGACTTGGGGGGGGGGGGCATAAATTATGGAGAGAAAAAGTTAGAGAGCTCTGGATGAGTTCAGGTTATGGAATGCTCTCCATACTGAGTTAAAAGTCAGAAGTAAACACAGCAGATTTTAATAAAACCGTATCCAAAGTGCTCTATCTGGAAATAGGGAGCACGGTTTGTGTCTGAAGTACATCATGTCTTAGAAGGTGGAGGTTCAGCTCCTTGTTCAGGCCACGTTCATGTATTAGACTGAGGCGCCTCATTTAGGATCTTTGACATACCGGGTACCTCATACAGCTGATGATCACAGGCATCTCTAGAAACCTCTTCACTGACCTTGTCATATGAGATTGCTACTTAGGTGCCCCAATTAAGTATGTAAACTGGGGTAACTTTGGGATCCACAGAAGAACTTTGGGTCAAGTGCAAAATGCTAAAAAGAGATTCTCATTGTGACTCTGTGCCAAGAACTCAGCACTTGAATCTATGAAAAGAGGAATCTCAAACAAAGGTAGGTTAGTGACCTTGACTGTATACACACCATCGAATAGCATGTCTGGTTCTAGTGTCTGCACTTCCAGAACATGTGAAAATAGTGCAGACAGGTCACAGGAAGGACACAAATATGATTGAGGAATCCTTGTGACAGGAGGTTTAAGGAGCTATATTTATTCAGCTTATCAAAAAAAGTGAAGAAGTGGCTTGATCTTTGTGCATAGGTACTTACATCTGGAAAAGATGTGGAAAGATAATGGGAGACTTTTCAACTTTGCTATCAAAGGCATATCAAGGTTAAACGACAGGAAGTTAAAGTTAGATAAAATTAATCTTAAGTAAGTGGCTATTTCCTAACATTGAAAGTAACTAAATATTAGGACAGCTTACCAGAGAAATAGTGGAGTTACCATTATCTGGATTCTTTGCAATGACAATACATATTTTCCTGAAAGTGTTTTAATTTAATGGCTGGAAGAAATTGTCCATGCAATGTGTGACTGACTATATAAAATGTTTTAATGGTTCCTTCTGGCCTTTGTTTCTATTTATGCAGCATCCATTATCCCTTTCCTAGTAAAGCATGGGAAGAACAGAATTGCCCTTTCTTCATTATCCTTACTGAGCTTTACCTATACAGCTGTTCTTTAAGGTAATTTTTATAGCCAAAACTCATTAACTTTGATTTCTCACATAACCATATGCATTTGTTCAGAAGGAACTTTTTCTCTCTGATTCACAAGAGGGTATTTGTCTTTTTTTTTTTTTTGGTAAGATTCAGAGATTGACCAGTTGCGTTGTGTTGTTATTGGAGCTGGTGCAGAAAATCTTTTTCATGCTTGACTATTACTTTCTCATTTTCTTCAGAGTACATAGATAAGCCATTAGTTCAGTAAGAAATACTTCATCAGGTTACGGTTGATGTGGGTCTTCAGCTTTTTGTTTTTCCCTCTTGCAGAACAACACCTTTGTTGTATGCTGTGAGCATGGGGGTAATGTTCACCTAATTAATTTCCTGCTTATTATGAGTCTAGGTATCATTTCAATATCTCTTGAAATGTATGCATATTTAAGTTCCAAAATCTGAAATGCTTTAATCTAATGGAACTTTGGGTCTTTTGGTTGTTTTGGTGCAATTTGACAGCCTGTGATGTGGGCATTCAGACTATATGATGTAATGAACCCCTCTGCTAAAAAATTCTATGACACTGTGTTGCTTACTTGGCAGCACTTCATATATATGAACACTTGATATTGGTTTAAACATCACACAGCTTAATGACTAGTTTCACATGGACTATAGATACAGAGGACTGCAATAAATAAGCAATTTTGTAATATTTAGGATTGCAGATTCAATTCTGTAAGTAGAGTGAGTTGAAAAATCTGCTAAAATTTAGTGGATGGCATTCTAAGTGGTGGGCTTTTATCCATGCAGAGGGACACTGAGTCTCTCAGCAAATATTTTCAGGGCATGAATTCATCACACATTCTATCTAATGAAGGACTGACCAACACCCACTTCTGTTTGGTCAGTGAAACCAAATGTTCCTCCTCCTTAATCCTCTGTGAACTGAGAGCAGAGATGAGGTAATAGGAAAAAGCATGGAGAGGGACTAACTGGGCAGAGTGTTGTTTGTTTTGATTATACAAATACATCAGAAACAATATCCTAAAATAATAAATATAAATACATATACAATTTTGTTTCTTAACAAAGCTGAAAGAATGATGACATTTCTGAATGCTGGTCAAGAGCAGAAAAATGGTGTCATGTAAAAATTACACTGAGATATGACTGAAACATTGTCTCTTAACTTCCATGTTAATTCACTTCAATTTGGTAAACAAGAGCTGAGGAGCTCATGTTGCCTACATTTGTTTGGGGTGGGAAGGCAAATGAAAAGCTTATTACACAGTTGAACCTTACCCTGTTTTTGCTTGGAATCACAGAATACGTAGAAAAAGAAGTGCCCCTTCCCACATCCAGTGAACAAGAAAGAAGAAATTCCAACCTGACAGAACTGTTCTCCAAGCAAACAAATACACCAGCTGCTTCACTACAGGCAATTCCTTTCTAACAAGCCTTAAAGACTTAGACTTTAGAGCTGTTATTCCCTGATAAGCAGAATCTCACCTGGCTAATTGAAGAGGAAATAGCATAATAAGGAATACATCAGATTAGGAACACCTAGAAGAGACTCCCAGGAAACAGTGCATTTTGTGGAAAGGTTGACAGTCCATCAGCCTTCTGAGGTGGAGAAATACAAGTGTAGGCAGTTAACTGAGTTAGATGAGGCATTGAAAATGGTACTCTGACAGCTCAATGTACATACTAAAAATTTACAGCATGTTCTGGAAGAAAAATTCTTCCCATGACTTTCATTCCCTCATCAGGTTTTGTCATGCAGAGATGCCTTCCTCTCCAGGAATCAGCTCTATCTTGTCACCATATAGTTTGCATAGGAAGGATGCATATGCAGTTCATCATGTGAAATTTGTAGTGCAGGGTGCCTTACTGTTGTTTTCCTCAGAAAAAAATGTTGATTTTAATGAAATGAGATCTCTTTCATTTCTGGATGGTAGAAAAAAAGAAACTGGAGGAACCTAGCCTTTTCTGACCTGCATAGATTTGTGACATTTGGAAGCATTTCATGAAGTTACAGAATCACAGAATCATTAGGATTGGAAAAGACCTTCAAGATCATCAAGTCCAACCACCAACCCAACACCACCATGCCCACTAAACCGTGTCCTGAAGTACCACGTCTACTAGTTCTCCAAACACTTCCAGAGATGGTGACTCCACCACCTCCCTGGGCAGCCTGTTCCAATGTTTGATCAATCTCTCGATAAAGAAATTTTTCCTAATCTCCAATCTAAACCTCCCCTGGCGCAACTTGAGGCCATTTCCTCTCGTTCTATCACTAGTTACCTGGGAGAAGAGACCCACACCCACCTCACCACAACCTCCTTTCAGGTAGTTGTAGAGAGTGATGACGTCTCCCCTCAGTCAGTGAAAGAATTCACTTACTGGCTTGCAATTAACTTGTTTATGGTTTTTTTGGACAAGATTTTGTAATATAGAATCATAGAATCATAGAATAGTTTGGATTGGAAGGGACCTTTAAAAATCATCAAGTACAACCCCCATGCAATGAGCAGGCACATCTGCAACTAGACCAGGTTGCTCAGAGCCCCGTCCAAACTGACCTGGAATGTTTCCAGGGATGGGGCGTCTACCACCTCTTTGGGCAACCTGGGCCAGGGTTTTACAACTCTCATTATGAAAAATTTCTTCCTTCTATCTAGTCTAAATCTGCCCTCCTTTAGTTTAAAACCATTACCCCTTGTCCGCTGCAACAGGCCCTGCTAAAAAGTCTGTCCCCATCTTTCTCATAAGCCCCTTTAAGCCCTGGCAGGCTGCAATAAGGTCTCCCCTTCTCCTCTCCAGGCTGAACAACCCCAACTCTCTCAGCCTGTCCCCATAGGAGAGCTGTTCCATCTCACTGAGGTTTTTCTGCCCTCCTCTTTGCTCTGTTGAAAACAGCAATAGTTGTTCTGTCTGCAAAGTCAGCATTCCTATTTTTCCAAATTTGTAATTTATTTCTAAATGGCAGCAAAACATTGGGTAATTTGCTGAAATGTTTAAATTTGTGAAAGCTACATTAATCATAATCAAAGTAATTAGAAAGACAGAAAAAGATAAAAAGCTACATGTTGCTGTCCGTGACTATAACTCTGTATTTTTAGAAAGGTAATATCTGGCAACAGCTTTACTAAAGTGAAAAGCCTGGAATTCCAAAGCAATATTAATTAAACCAATATTACAATAGAATGACTGCGTTAAACCATTACATATTCAATTTTTTAAATGCATATAAAGTGTGTGATAGAATAGATAATTAAGTTGATTTAGAAAAATATATGTGGTTAGACTTTCATGGTACAACACAAATTTGAGGTAGAACTCAATAAATCCAATGTTTATTGCTTGTTGTTTTATATTATCAACATATTAAAATATAATTATTTTTATTAAAACAAAATAAATAGTATCATGAAATTTCTATAAACTGTGAAAAGCATGAAATAAGCATTTCTATAATGCTAATGTATCATAATACAATTTGATTGTGAAGTATTTTAGAGCACATTTCAGCTACTACATAGTAAGTTAGATTAATATTTTCTAGAGAGACTGATTAGGAGAATGGACATTTTTATTGGTTTTTTTTGAGAAACTTAGTGGTTCTGATTTTCCATAAATTCCAATGAGTAATGGTCTGCCAGTGAGGCAATACATTCTGCCTAAATTTTGAGACAAAAATCTCCTTTTGGGTTCACTATTTGTTGACAAGAACTCAGTGTTCTGCAAGACACAGCTCAAATCTGTTTTTAATAAGAAAATATGAGTTTTCTCAAAAACAAGAATATGAGTTTGTAGTTGCATAAGAATGTAAGACTTTATGCAGAAGGCAGAATGCTAGATGGGGGTGCCATACGGTATGATTATGATCATGATCATGGCTTTCAGATATTCTCACTGTTCAAAGGAAGAACTGCAATGCTTAGTTTTCTTACCAAATGGGTATTCAGAAATGGATTACTTTATGTAAACATCCATTGCAAGCCAACAACGAAATACATTTTCCTGCAACATGGGACTAGTGTACAGCAAGAACAAGAGCCTCAGATGGATATTTTGTTCCACCAGACTGTTCCTCTTTTGCCTGCTCAGTAAATTGCAAGAGGAAAAGTTATAGAAAATATAGTCCTGCTATTCTATCATGTTCTTAATTGCCTTCATCTCTAATTTGTATTTATATACAGTTTGTCATTTAAGAACCCTGCGTTTTTTACTGAGGGTCACATCTTCCTTTTGCTATCAACTCAGGAAGCACTACTGAAAATTATGGCTAAAGTCCCTGACCCCAGAGCAAATATTTCCTCTATGTTGATACTGCTGATTCATAGTTCTGTATGGAAGAGTGAATCTAACTTCATATGCTGTGTTTAGCTAGGTATCTAGATACATAGAATCTTCTATAAGGGCTCCCTTTTTACCTGCCGCCCTTTAGATCTCAACATGCCTGCCAAAGCGTCATTGTTCAAATGTATAAAAAGCCCAATATACAGCTTGTGTTACTTACTTAGATTTTACTTATATTGAAGTTCAATATATTTAATAAAAAATGCCAACAATATCTAAAAAATGTTCCTTTCAGCTAGCTGCATGTTATGAACTGCATTTAACATCATATCACTGCATATTTAAACCAGCGTTTATCCTTCAAATAAAAAGTCTGAATTTTACTAGTTTTTGAAGAAAGATGCGTTGGTTCCTGTTTCAGAACGAAATAGTATCATTATAGTTTTAAGACTGCTTCATTTGTTACTCTCCTTTTCATCGTAGTCAGACAGTGAGAAAGAGGCAAGAGAGCTGAGGTGGAAGAAATGGGGAGACAATCGGAAGTCATTGGACTGGGATGCTCTGACCAGACAGAGAGACCAGCAGAGACTGAACTGCAATTTTCAGAGGAAGGATCTTGTCCCTTCACTTCTCGCAGTTACACGATGTCCTTATCAGTCAAAGAAAGTGAGATTACAATTTGCCCACTCAATCACATACCATGTGTTATTTTTAACCTACCGCACACATAGCACCTGTCTTTTTTAATCCCGAGAGTCAGGTTTTCAGATAATAGAAACTAATATAGCTACTTATTAGTGTAGCAAATATATTTCCTGTTGGGCTACACAAACAGAAAAATGGTAATTTTCCCATGACTTCAGTGTGGGTAAAATTTTATAACCTCAGCTTAACAAGGGAGGATAATAAACAAAAGGAAGGGAAGGAAGGACAGTGATACATAAGGGGAGCATCATGGGCCACACATTCTTATATAGGAGTCTTGTTTCTCATTTTTTGTTTGTTTGGTTTCTATTTTTATTAGCCTGTTGCTTATGCTTTCTTAAATAGTGTTCCTAAATATACAGAGATTGCTTCCTTTAAACTGTACTAGGAAGCCTGACAGGAGGTTCATGAGAGGAGCAAAGAGGACATGCAAAGTTGCCTTATTTTAAAATTGTTTATTATTTAGTTCCGTCCTCAGTTTTAGAAGGCAGTGTGTTTCTGCAATTCAGATAACTTCAGATGTAAGTGCTGTGCGGGGGTCTTAACTTTTGAGATGCTTCTGATTTTAACAGCAGTTGGAGGTGCACAACATGGATTGGATCCTTGGAGATTGTTTCTCGGAAAAGTTTATTAGCTTATTTGAATTTTTTTTACTGATGTAAATAATTTATATATAAGTACACTTTAAAAACTGTATATCTGCAACTAATATTTATTCAAGTCAAGTGTTTATTTTAAATCAGCTCTAGAAGCTGTCCTCTGTTTTCCTGCTGTTCTGACCAATAGACCAATAAACAATACTGTAGGTATGGGACAAGTCTGGATTGTAACTGTCAGTGAAATGTGCAGTACAACAATTAAAGTGACTTAAGAGACAGAATAAAACCAGATTGGTTTGGAGACCTTAAGCTGAAATTTGTGAGAGAAAGAATTAGGGAAAACATATTATTTATAAATTGATAAACTGAATAATTCTCATGTGGAATAACTGAGAAAAAAATCAAACATAATTCAAAATTTAGCTTTAGTTTTCTAGTATATAGGAGAATTTTTCTAATTTATCGAAGTTCAGCTGCATAAAACATGAAACACAACTCTTTCATATTTTCTTTTCTATATATATACACACACACAAGCTTAAAGTTTTTGGCAAATGTTCTGAAATATCTGGAAATGGAAAGGAAAGCAAATGTCACTTTATCTATTTTGAAGTTTTACTTTTCCTCATGGTCATCAGTAAGGTTGGTCTTTATGGTTCATTCTGTATTATTTTATAAATAATATCCACAAATTTTAACCTGCCTCCAATGCAGAATCATATAATTGCAATCAGCTTGAAAATCCCACTCCTGGACATAGGTGGAAGCAAGAAGTCTCTTGGATGGTGCTTTAACATCAGCTCCATAACAAGTGCTCAGCTTTACCAGGAGACATCACTAAACATGAACCAACTAAGCAAGATCATTGTCTCTTCCTGACATTTGCCAGTAAAAAACAATCTTACCTTTGGGCTACACATGATCTCCATCTATTAAGTCCCACCTCACAAAGTGCATGATCAAGAATCCCTGGTCAGATTCCTAAAGTGGTCATTATATGTGCCCCTCTAGCTGCCTAGTGAAATCCTCCTCTGGCTGCACGGCAGCTCAGTGGGGTCCCTTACCAGCTTTTTTACCATATAATTGAATAAATTATTTCTTCAGCATTACAAAGTATATGATAAGGAATAACTTTGAGTGTCAAATTTTTACTAAGTCTAGACTTCCAAGGTCCAAACCTGGTAATGTAAATTATAACTTGTCCACAGATTCAATCTGGTAACAGCTGTAGAAATTCATCCCTTCTGGAAGGCTTTTTTATGTCAAGAATTTCAAAATATATTAATAAACTCCATATATTTTTTAGACTGGCAATGGGAGTGTGATGAAACAAAGATGCAAGGAAGCAGAATATAAGCAGGATCAACCAGTCTGCATTCTCCATGTAGCAACACATACGTTGCATATAATCAGGATTTTATTGAATGCCTAAGGAGGCTTAAATACGAACTTAAAATGAGAGCTTGGTAACTTAGCTGATTCTTTAACTCTGATCTAATATGAATGAGACAGAAGGGATACAAATTTCTGAAAAATCCAGGCAATTTCTCTTTTTGCATAAGAAATACATTGACAAAATCAATTATATACTGCATTTAATGACTGTCTCTGAAGTAGTTTCACTCAGCTACGTTGTGTAATTAAGGAGCTAACACACACTTGCTGGATATGATCAACACTAAGAAGCTGAATTTAACAAAAAATTATTACAGTATTCTGTCTCCCGTCAAAGTAATATGTTCTTTTATATGGTGTATAATTTCATTAAAAAACCCAGATTTAGCTAAAAACCCCAAAATATTTAATAAATTTGGTAAGAATTGCTGTATCAGCTTATCTAGTTAAAAAAATCTAAGATGAAAATGACTTTGAGTTCTTTGCATAATTCTCCAAAATGTAGTTTCAATAGTTAGTGAGTTCCTCTAGTCATGAACTAGACCAGCATTTTACATTTCATGAATTTTAGACCAGCATTACATTTCATCAACGGAAATATCTCTTGTATAGTTTGTGTGAGAACGCCGAGAACTTGATTTGAAATATTTATTTTTAACCATAGAGGCTTTGCTGGAATCCAGACCAGAAGAGTCACTACTGTAAAACAAATTTCTTACCTCTGATGGATGTCCAGCTCTAATAAAAGTACAGAGTGGATCAAAAGCTCCTGTTCCACAAGCTAGAAGATGTGTTCTGTTGTATCGGTGAAGGACACGGATGTAATTTGCACATTCATCCTAGTTTACATAGAAAATAAACATAGGAAAATATTAACTTTTTTTAAAAGACTTTTTTTTAATATCTCAAGTGCCCTTAGGTGATATTCTGCATATTGAAACTCTTTATTATGTTAAATATAAAATCTTAGTTCTCCCACTTCATGCTAGTACCCCAGTGCCACCAAATTAGTGGATGGACAATTTTGACATGAAAACAAGTTTAGAGCACTGATTTATCACAACTCATCTTAGGTGCTTAACCAGTTAGAGTTACTAAGTTATAAAACACAGTTCTATGTTCCTTTAATCTCAGAGATATTCTGTAAATCTGATTTTTTTTTTTTTACTGAGTATTATTAGATGGACTAGACATTAGATTCGGAGCATGAGATGTGAATAGTCAGCAAATGGCTTCTCTCTCAAGTTAAATAAAATTTATCTCAAGAAAAATAACACTTTTTTCTTACATTTTTTCTGTAAGACCACTGCACCATTAATTCCTTGTGTAATTAATTGCTAATCAATTTTTTTTATTATTTTATAGCCTCATAATTTATCTGTTCCCACTGTTAAAACCCTCCTTTCAGTAAGAAATTATTTATTTCCCCCAGGACAATACTCTGGGACTCATTATTGTATTTGCAGATTCATAAATATTACAATTAAAATTTTTTCAAACATCCCTTTGAGATGTGGGGTCATTATCCTTTCTGTGCTATATTAGAAATGGAGATACAGAGATAAAAGTATCCACTGATTTTGGGACTCCTGGGACTTGGTTTTACAGAGTATTTAACATTTTAAAATAAATTCTATGTTTGGAGCAAAATTTCTGTTCTTTTCCACTCATTGCTCAACATTTCTGCAACTCAGACCCTGGGTTTTAAGACACTGACACCAAGTTTAAGGAAACAGTTATAATGGGATTAATCTTAGCTAACTTTCGCTATTCTAAGGTTTAGACATGTAGTTTATGTTATTCTCTCAGGCTTTTTCAATAGTCAACAAAGAAGGCCAGACATCTCCAAAAGGCAATTAATTCTATACCAAAATGAATATGTAAAAAAAAGTGGAGGAATTTCAGATGTTCAAAAGAACATTTGCTGTCCTTCACTGATGATTACTTTAGGCTTCAGACTGCTATATTTATATGAGAACAATCCTGTGTCTTACTGACCATCTGCAAGAACTTAATGTCACAGAGGATGAGTGTCTGCAGCAGGGCCGTGGGCAGAGTTCAGCTCCTGCAAATGCACATTGGGTTCAAAACTAAGAAACAATCTTTCTTTTTTCTTCAAACCCTTGTGCCATGCAGTGTAAGCCTTCCAACTCCTCCAACAAATAAATAAGGATATTAAAGAACACTCTCCTTTGCTACATGATTCGCCTTACCCGTTCACCTTGAAGGTACGTGGAGGACAGGGAGGTGATTTGAAACAGGCAGCATAACTTCACCAAGGGCAAGTCCTGCCTGACCAGCCTAGTGGCCATCTATGATTGGAGTGACCACATCAGTGGACAAGGGAAGAGCTACCAATATGTCATCTATCTGGATTTGTGTAAGGCCTTTGACACGGTCCTCCAGAATGTCCTTCTCCCTAAATTGGAGAGATATGGATCTGATGGGTG
>NW_010518304.1:8759-19872 GCF_000687285.1 Phaethon lepturus | reverse complement strand
TCCCCTTCTCCTTTCCCGCCTCGCCTCTCTTCTTACATAGTAGCCTTCTAAGCATAAGTCATATCGCTAATTTTATGAACAGATTTTCAGCATTTTTGACAAATCTTGGCAGAGGGCTGTTTAGATCATCTATTTCAGCACCTCTTCAGATATTCCTACAGTTAGAAATATTTTCATAATATGGAAGATGAATTTTCTTTTTCAGGACCAATTTTTTCGGAAAGTCCAATACTTCTTTTCATATCCTAAGTAAACACAGAAGAGTTGATTGATTCACTTATATCTAGATGTCTTGTGCCCTTTGAGATGTCCTGTGTCACCCAACTAGTGCTGGGACATGCTAAAGAACACAAGGGACATATATACCACCCATACCCTTTCAGTGTGCCAGCTGGAGACTAACCAGGATTGCAAACAACACTAGATGCTCATGTGTGGGTAACTGCACTGAGCCTGGAAGACAGCTTAGTCCCCTCTTCCTGTAGCTAATTGTAAGTGTTAAAGGCGAGAAGCAGCTCCCAGTTCAGACTTCTAAATGTTGATGCCTATATATGAGTGTCCACATGTGAACTAAGTCTCTAAGCTTACTTAAAGCCAAGTCAATACGTGCATTGAAAATTATTTTGGGTACTCTGAAATAAAGTACGTGGGTAAATAGAATAAAATGTGTACACCACCAGCAGTGTTGAATTTGCTTGCAGAGATACTTAGGTTTTTAAGTCACAAAGGTGAGAAGGCATGATACAAGAAACAACAGGACACTGGTGCCCTAGTGCAGGACCTAGAGGCTGGTTGGGATACCCTATGGAATTTCAGATGACACTAGACAACTGAACTCTGGAAACTAAATATTTTTCTAGTGGATGATCAGCGGAATGCCTCTCTGGACTCCTGTTGTGGTTTGACCTGGCAGGCAGACAAACACTACACAGACATATGCTCACTCTCCTCCCTACCCTGGTGGGGTGGGGGAGAGAATTGGGGGCAAAAAAAAAGTTAAATTTGCGGGTTGAGATAAAGACAATTTAATAGGACATAAAAGGAAGGAAAAAAAAATAATCATAAAAGGATACACAAAATAAGTGAGGCATGATACAATTGCTGACCGCTCGCCAAGTTATGCCCAGCCAGTTTCTGAGCAGTGGCCCTCCCCAGCCAACTCCCGCAGTTTGTATACTGAGCATGATGTCGCATGGTATGGAATATCCCTTTGGTCAGTTTGGGTCAGCTGTCTTGGCTGTACCCCTCCCAGCTTTCCATGCAGCCCCAGCCTTCTCGCTGGCAGGCCAGCATGAAAAGCTGAACAATCCTTGAATGCTTTGCAACAGCTGAAAACATCAGTATGTTATCAACATTATTTTCATCCCAAATCCGAAACACAGCACTCTACCAGCTATCAGGAAAAAAATTATTCCAGCTTAAAGCAGGGCAACTCCAGTGACTGCAATGAGTAGCTCTCCCTTTACAATAATGATAATGTGAGCCCAAAGAACCAGCCTGCCACATATATACCTTCATTTGGTTACCTAAATTTAGATGGTTTAATCTTTTAATCAATTTTTCTTATCCCTCCAGTGGCTCTGATCATGTTTTTCCAATTTTCTGTTCTGTAAGCTAAATAAAGTAATTCCTGCAGTCAATACATCCATCTTTTTTATCTCCAGTTTCTAAAAAAAAGGAAGAGTTGAATTTATAACTTTTATTTATTTCAAGTTATTTGGATCATCAAGGTGGCAAATTCCACAATTTGGAAAGAATCATTCTAGTGAAGTCAACTGACTTTTGTTCTTCTGCTTCTGCCAGCAGAATTTGCTAGCAGTAGTGTTCAAACAGCACACAACCTGTAAAACCTAAAGAAAGGAGAGTGAAGTAACAAAATATATTTCAGTAAAGTATAAGAGAACTAAAAACATTAATAGATTGTGGACAGTGTAAGTTTTACATGATAGATAGCTGCACTATGAATTTCATGTACAAAGGATCCTCTTACAGATTTTTATCATAGGTCCACAAATGAAGTTCCAGCACTTATACTGAGTTTCCCCTAGTATCCCATGTTTTAATCACTGTTTTATTTGGTTATCTATGTTTGAACAGAACGTCCAAGTGGTGTTAAAGCATTAGAAGAAATACCTATCATGTATAATAATTGTTCAGAAAAGATCACACAGACCTGTAAAGATAATACTCTAGTAAGCTCTAATAAAGTAATTCTATTATTATGCTAAATACTATTAAAGTTTGGTGAGGTATTTTGGGGGGTGGGGTTTTTTTGTTGTTGTTGTTCATGGTTTTGGGGAGGCGAGCAGTTTTGTCAGATTATCACTTTCTCAGCTTTTAAGGAAATTTAAGGAAATTCTGCCTCACCAATACATCATAATTATTTTAAATATAAAAAACATCTTACAAAGGAAAAGCTTTATGATAAAAGACGGATCTTGTAGTTTGTTAAAAAGCAATCAGGTACTGGGCTACAGTGGTGCATACCTTGGCAGCTGTGAAGAAGGACTAAGAAGAAGGATCTCTGTTTCTTATTGCAAGGTCCTGCTGCTACTGGCTGGATCTTCCTGTGTCTGTGACGTAATAGTCAAAGAAAAGACCCACAGGGAGTGAATGCAGTTCTGAGCTCTGCTAATTCCTGGCAAGACACCTACATCAGAACCAAATCTGCTCTGCAGAGAAAAGGGCTGCAGGATGCGGTTGTCTCCCGGGCCACTCTGCTCACAGAGCATCTGGCATAAAGCCAGAGGCTCTCTGCCTCCATCAGGAAAGTTACACGAGTTTACAGGTGAATGTAGAATGAGGTCCGTTGCCCCTCAGGCCACTAAAAAAAAAAAAAAAGGGTGAGAAAAAAACCCCCACATGTTCTATGTAAATGGATATGTTTACTAAAACTATAGTTAATTTAGCATTTGGGACAGGTTTTGCCTTGCACTAGCTTGTCTGAGTGGCATCTCAGTTCGATTAGACCTTCAGACCAAATGTAATGCTGTTTTCGGAGATAAAAGGCCAGTGCTGTCATCTTTTCATGGAGTTAATAACACTTTCCATTTCTATTTACCTTTAAAAGGACTCTTTTCCATTGCCATGTAAAAATCTAAATGTATTTTAAAATGCATTTTGCAAAGCACTTGCTTTTATTTGCTGAAATAACTTATTGTAAAACAATTTTAGATTGTTTGGTTTAGTACTAATCTGGATTGGCAAAAAGTAAATGCAAATTCCTTTTCATTCATATGGGTAGGTTTGATGCAAAGTCAATAAGGCAGCTATGAAATCTGCTTGTAATGACTCTGTACACTCCTGGGCCCTTCCTGGGACATCTAATAGTCTGAGTTGTAACTCAACCTGAACTATTATCATATTTAGAGGAATGATGCAGAACTTTATTAAAGTAGGAAATTAAGGGGGAAAAAAATCCTATTATTATATCAGGGTCTTGTAAAGACCCACACTTACAGTGACCAGATACCCTAAGCAAACCTGAATTCTGTAATGCTCCTCTGCTATGGAATACAAGATATCTAAAAATATTTAGTGAACACAATCTGTCTCTCATGTAACTCATTGTGTTACCTATAACGTGTTGTCCATTTCTTTATGACATCCTTCAAGTTTACTCAAGCATGTTTTTGACCTGAGATTTTCAAAAGTAATTTATGTTCTGTATAACCTCAGTTTTGATGTAATACATTAAAAGGACCTGACAATTAGACACCTTTGGATTCAATAGGAAGCGAAGCTCCCTGTTTCAACCAAACTATCTCAAAATATTTCATTATGAGAAAATGAACCCATAATATATCTGGAGTTAAGAATTTATAGTTAGCATAATTATTATTTAGCAGTCAAATAGTCCAGATTATCTAATTAACACAGAAAAATATCATTAATAATGGTAACAGGCTCAGCTCCTCCAAAAAGTGAGTGGGCCAAAGTGAGCCCAGACCAGCACCGAGATTTTGCTTGTCAGGTAGGTGCAGACTTTGTGGCCTTTTATTAGAAATGTCGGAAAACATATTAAGTGGGTTATATACACACAGAAATAATTCCCTTGTACTTATGTGGCACTATGCTGAAGGTAATTAATTTTATATTAGTTGCATGTTTCCACAATTTTTCCACAGAATACAGTTCTAAGCATGTAACCATCTCCTTCTGCATGATTTAGGCATTCCTTGTCTTGGATAACAGGCAAATGAAGTGTCCTGCTGTTTGGAAATAGGCCTAATCATTGATTAACATGAAACATTTACATTTACAATTACATATACACGATGCATATATATTTAGCTTCTAAATTTCAGGGTTTAAAATAATTATATACTTGGTATGTTATCTTTTGCACCATCTTCCCCTCTTATAGTTTACTGACATAAAGGGGTACTGACATGAGGTAAAATAATCCTCAAAAATAATTTATAGTATTTGCCATAAAAAGGAGGGTATAACAATGGTAACGAGGAGGCTGTTGACTGTTCTTGCAGCAGGTTCTTTGCTCACATGGTAGGCATGTATTAGCACTTCCACGCAGTATCTCCACCTTCATTGTGACTACACCCCTGCTCTGCAATGCCAGGTATTTATCACTCAACTTTAAGTTTGAAGTTGTAAGGGGAAAAAATCATATTTAAAAAAGAAGTAATTTTAAAACATGACAGATTCAATTTTATTACTGTAGTAGGTCTTCCATTTCCTGATTTAGTGTTTAAACCTCTGTGCAGTCATATGGAAAGTAGCTGTTTCACTGTTTTGAGAGAATTTACTGCTGCCCTTTTGTTACCAAAACAAAGACATGATCAGAACATGACAGCATGGAACTTAGACTTCAGATCCATTTATATCAACCAGTAATTTCTGGCTACTGTGTTATCTCCCTCTTCAGCTCTGCCTTCTGCCTTATGCCATCTCTAGTCTTTATCACGCCTTTCCCTAAGTGGTTTCAACATACGAAATAACCAACAATGTGGAGACATATATATATATACACATACATATTTTACCAATTTTTTGTGGTGACTCAGCTCACTACAGGATCTTATGAGTTCCAGAGACAACTCAAGGCAGGTGAATAAAAATGTGTTCAGGGAAAGGGGAAGCAAATTAGAGAGGAATTGTTTCAGCTTGTTCTGTGAAACTGCAAGCTTATGCAGCATTCGGCCTAGGTTTTGAATTGCAAGGTAGAAGAGACTAAGATGCAATTTATTTTTAATTTTTCCTCTTCTTCCTCTTTTTTTCTTACCCTAAAACTTATTTCAGACTGATAAAGTCTGGTATGCATGAATGGTTATTCAGATTTCTAATAGCCATTTAGTTCAACCTTTATTTTTGACCCTTTTTATATGATATTGATAAAAAGGAATGAGAGTGTTATTTCCATGATCATAAATATCAAAGAGAGAGTGATCCTCAAGGATGATCTGTGTTAACGTGTGAAGATTTGTTAAGAAAACAAACCAGTTGCTCTGACTTGTTTGTTATTTGTCATTCACCATTCTCCTGAAACCTTCAGTCAATTATTCAAAGAGCAAAAATGCCATGTCACAAAAAATGCCATGACAAGTCTCAGTGCCTTGCAAGACTGAGCCTTTAGTGAGGCACCCAAAAGTTAAATTTTGTTCGGCTAAACTGATCAAACAATGATGCATGCCAAACACATTTATAAAAATCAAAGCCTGTTTGTGAATAGAAATAAATAATTCAGTAACTGCAATAAATAATTCAACCTGTCCCAGTTTAAAGACTGAACTACACCTTCACCTTCAGAAGCAGTCCCACCACACCAGTACTCAAGCGCAATGATAGAATCAATTTGGGCAGATTTCCCTAGTGTTGCTCCTGAGCTATCTGATCTGAAGCAAGAAGCAGCTTTGAAGTCTTTAAGACAGTTAACGTCTTTCATGAGAACTAAAAGACACTTTATCTAAAATGCTGCCATTATTAATATTAATTACATAGCTAGGGAGGCCAGGTTCTACTCTCTGTTTCACTAATGCAATCCCCTGATTTAATAGGGCCTTACAGGTAGAAGTGAAGGCAAAATTTGGCCTCTTTTGACTAAAACTGTTTCCCTGTCCACATATGGGAGGTTCCCACTCCCCACTAAGAATAAAAAGTATAATTAACTAAATTTTATTAAGTGACGTTCTTTTTTTTAAGACAAACAGGAGACCTGTTACCAATTTAAATCTCTTCTGATAAGAGGTTTCTTAATATACATATATGTGTACATATACATGTTTATATGCATATATATGTTTTTTTATATATATCTCTCTCATATATTTTGCCCTCAAAACCTACATGTAACCCATTGTTAAACTTGAAATATTTTTATGGGTAAAGGGAGCATACCACATGTGGAGGTAAGGCTCTCTTGTTGGTATAGTCAATGTTCTAAGAGTCTAGTAGTTCGAATTATCTAATTAATGCAGGAAAACATTAATAATGCTCTTAAAAATGTTATACAAAAAACCCCTTCCCAGTACCTACTGCTGTTCCCTGGTGTTGTGCTCACCCACCCATGTCCCTCTGCCTCTTAAGTCAATAATTCTTCTCAATAATGGAGCCGGGAAGGTTTTTGACAAGTCATGTGACATCCTGAGGTCTGTTCTGGGTAAGTATGTTCATGGTGGGGGTTTCTTTCTCATTAGTCTAGTGGTCTGCTTTGATGTATCTTTCAATGCTTCCTCATCTCTGACTGCCATTTTCTGCTCACAGCTGAGGTGTGAGTGTGAAATGTTTCATTTTGAAGGTGATAGTTTACTCATCTTCTGAGGCTGTGTTTAGTGAGATAGCTCCTATAGCTGTACACTTCAGTCATTCATTTCCTGTTTTCCCATGAAGAATGTTTATGAGATTAGAAATAGGACCCAGATAAGGAAAAAAAAAAAAAAAAGTAATTGAGGATAGCCTGGTCCCATTACTTTCTAGTATTATCAAAATACAAATACTGTGCATTTTGCACAGTATGGATAAGGGTTAAAAATCTGCACATTTCTATAAGACAAAGAAAAAATATTCTAAGTTCTGCATGAGCATCTGGAAGAACAATATGGGTGCAGATCACATCCTAATATTTATTTGAGGCCAGACCAGAGTGCATACCTGAAGGATGACAGTACACAATGGAGATCACCCATCTGCAGTGGGTATAGGCCTACCGGTGGGCCTGGTGTTCATGGTGTATGTCCAGCAGCACAAGCTTATGGCCTCTCTTAGATTTACGTATGAAAATGTAAGGCAGAACAATATCTGCTTAAAAATTTTGAAAAACAAAGTCATTACAACTTAGTGTCAACAGTCCAATCTCATCAACATGAGAAAAAGAAACAAACTGTTGAGAATTACTAATGTACTCTACTAAGCTGATGTTGGAAAGGAAAAGTAAGAAAACTGACTCCTGTGTAGGCATCTTAAGAGTTAAATAACTTAAATATCTTGAGAGTGGAAGTAACATTTCTTTTTCAAGGGCTTTGCATTTGATTTGTTGTCTTCTTCACCTTTTCTTGTTGGATTTGTTTCTAATTACTGCACATAATATGGATTTGGAAAAAATTCTAATGACATCAGAATATTTTCTATTTTTCTAATAATGGATCAAAATGTTTCATAAATTTTATAATTCTATTATTATTCTTGTCAGGTGCATCCCTATCGAGCTTGGTTTTGGTCTGCTTGATTTGGTGTTTCTTACACACTATTTCAATTCATTGCTTTTAAACAATCTTTACTGTTCAGAAAATATTCCTTACAGTCACAATTATTTTATTAAAGTGATATAAAAAGTTTACAAATCTTTTCTTATTTCTATCAATAATTTTGGAATGCTTCTGTTTTTCCATATTTTATGGTTACTTTACCTGTACAAGCTATCTAATCCAGAGCAAAATTTTTTGCACATGCATGAGCATGTCATACACAAATTTCCAAAGAAAATTTTGTCAGAAGATACAATCTGGGGAAATTTTTCTTATACTTTGTGTTTACTTCAAAGCACATGTATGTGACCCAGTGGTTAAAATCTAATTTATTCTTTTTAATTTGGATGTATCTACTGGTGAAGACAGAGCTGACTGAATTCCTTCTCCCCTGCTGCTGAACTCTGTTAACAATCTGCTCATCTTGGCTTAAGCAAATATTCCTACCATTTAGATTAATGGGATCTTTGCTTTACTTCAAAACCACAGGTACAACTCCAGTGTGATTAAACATTTTGAGTTCTTTTCTCATCTTCAGTGTAAACTACAGAATATGTATTAAGGTTATTTTCCTGAGTTCTGATTGACTTCTAAGCTTTGGATAGGTTATAATATGACTAAAGAAAGAAAAATAAACCATAATTTTTCTAGCTCCAAACAGCTAAAAAAACCCAAAACCACAGAAACAAAAACAGGTTTGAAAAATATTTCATGGGGGATTTTGTTATTTTACAGTTATTTAAACTCTCATAACTAGTGTGTTCAGCTGCAGAAAACATTTACAGGGAGCCACTCATCCAGCTCTTCTAACAAAACTTTGAGAAGCCCTAGTCTGTCAAGAGCTCTCCAAATTTTCTGTGCACACGCATGTACACACACTTGTATGAGTGAAAGTGTCTGTTCATGTATATCAATGACACTTTTTCCTCCTCAATATGACTTAAAACCTGTAATAAATAATATAGTAGAATGCTGTGAAAAGATTATTCTCTTATAGTAAAGCCTTTGTGGTAGATATAATCATACCAGGTAACTAGTATGAACCTGTCCATTGAAGACAACCCTCCTAAACATCTTCACAGGAATAAATTCCTAAATAGTCATTTCTATATCTAACGCATTTAAACACTGTTTTAGAAATATTTTATGGTCAGGAGGAATATCTAAGCACTGAATAAACCTTTTACTGAGTTGCAGCACACCCATCTTGTCTATCAGCCACTCCTCACAGTTTTGTATCACCTGTAAACTTGCTGAGGGTGCACCTTGTCTCAGTGCCCATTAATGAACAGTTTAAACAGGATAGGCCCCAGTATCAACCCCTGGGACACACCATGAGTATCTGGTCTCCAGATGGACTTTGTGTTGCTGATCACCATCCTTTGGGCCCACATTTCAGCTAGTTTTCAGTCTGTCTCACTGAGTACTTAACTAGTCTATAGTTCATCAGTACTTATTCCACTTAAATAGTCAAAATCCATCCTTTCTTGTGGTCTTTTCTGATCAACTACCTGTAAAATAACATATTCCTTATTAACTATTAGTTTTACACACAAGCTTTCAAAAAAACCAACAAACAAACCCAAAAGAACAGGTTGTAAAGTGAACTAAAAGTCTTAAAAACTGAGTAATCTTTATTGACAGGATGCAGCAAAGACTACTTATCAAGCATTTAGTTTCCACTCTGTCACCTCACTGAAGCGATCTCAACTGACTTTCTCACCCCATCATTAACTTCATCAGCTCAGGGCTTTTAAACATATCTGTAGCAGTCATATTTAGTTATCTTGAAAATCCTTGTGTAAACAAAATCAGTGTGAAAATGTATGGTTTTATTTAAACATGATGCCTTAGAAACTACTTTTTTTTGGCCTTAGAAATTACATAAGTCCCAGAAAATGCTACACATAACAAAGGGTACCAAAACGATACAGGAAACTTCTGCTGCTTAAGATAAAAGTGTTTTATTATTTAAAGATGATCTCTGTCTATAGGTGGGAAATCAGAAAATCGCAATGTTGTACATAATATGTTCCTTAACTTAGGAGAACAAAATTGCTATTGAAGTTTTTGGTGTAAAATGAGATTTCTGTTATTAATCATAGACTCATAGAATCTTTGGGTTGAAAGGGACCTTTAAAGGTCATCTAGTCCAACCGTCCTGCAATGAGCAGGGACATCTTCAACTCGATCAAGTTTCTCAGAGCCCCGTCCAACCTGACCTTGAATGGAATGAGGCATCTACCACCTCTCTGGTTAACCTGTACCAGTATTTCACCACCCTCATTGTGAAAAATTTCTTCCTTAGATCTATCTAAATCTACCCTCTTTTAAATTAAAATTATTACCCCTTGTCCTATCACTACAAGCCCTGCTAAAAAGTTTGTCCCTATCTTTCTTATAAGCCCTGATCAAGTACTGGAAGGCTGCAATAAGGTCTCCCTGGAGCCTTTTCTTCTCCAGGCTGAACAGCCCCAACTCTCTCAATGTGTCCTCATAGGAGAAGTGTGTAGTTTGAGTATTACCTAGAGAAAATAAAGCACAGAAAGAAATAAAATAATATGAGTAGAAATTTAATGTAAGGAAAAAAAAAGCCAAAAAAACAACAACCACCCAACCTACAAGAACTCAGAATGGATAATGGATTTAATAACCTGTTTCACAGTGGTACAAGAAATAGGATTTGCAGACTCAGCCTAGATTCATTGTACAAGATCTAGCTACATTTAGAGTCAATGTAAAATTAGTGAATGGAAAACTTAACTGTAAAAATACAGAAGCATGATATGAAGTGAAATGATTAAATATTGTTGTGATATCATCTGAATATACCCCTTGTCAAAGCAGCTAATACTAATCAATAGTATCAGGTGGCGAGTTGGGTGATTGCATCTGTTCTTCTACCTCTGTCCAAAGAAGGTAAGAAATAGTAAAATAAGCAGAATCCAAACATGCTTTCTTTGTCTGCTGAAGTCTGGCCCTTAGAATGTGAGTCATCACCTGTTTGGCCACCTGAGAAGATATGAGTCTATTACAGACACATTTCTTCATTGCAGGTGGGATCAGAAACTTCTCCTTAATTGTGGACTTGACAAAGAGGACCCCAAAGGTGGGTTATGATCTCCATGACTTTTGAGATTGTGCCAACTCAGTAAATCATAAAACTAAATTATCTTGATGCAGAGTGAGTATGGGAAGGAATGAAAAATTATAAATAGGTAAGAACTGTTTTTTTAGTAATATAGAAATCCATAGACTCTGCCATAAATTCCAGCTAGCACTACCTTATGAAGAAAAGCATAAAAGACTGTTTTTAAAAAGAATATTAAATTAATGAGAATTTATTTCTAAGACTTCGGTTTGTACTTAAGTAAAACAGAATCTGTATCTATTTTTCAGTTTTGGGGAAAGAG
>NW_010518304.1:0-8737 GCF_000687285.1 Phaethon lepturus | reverse complement strand
AAAGAGTATTGAGGAGAATGCAAAAGGATTTTACTGAAATGTATGCCAGTGGAAAACAGGTTGAGAAAATAACCTTGTACCAAGAAATTTTGAACAGAATCAGATAGTTACAATGCAAGTCAGGAGTATTTTTTCATTTGCATGCCCATATAAGTGAAGAATAGCAGGTGTTGCTATTATCAATGCAATTTATACCTGCAAAGAGACGAGTTTGTTCTGGGCTAGGCTTTGGTCGCAGCTGGCATAAAATTGAGAGATGTTATGTTTTCCTTTCTTTTGAGTTTTGCTTTCTGTGAATCTAATACAGACAAGTAAATTATTTAACAATTCTGATTAAATAGATGGAACTATTTATCTAAATATTAGATAAAATTACAGTATTTTTGTTTTATTTTGTTTTATGAACTCTCATGATCTTCAGTGGACTTTCAGCTTTGTTGTGAACTATTGTTAGTTGTTTATCTGATCCTTTCTGACTATAATAGTGCAACTAATGCTGGGAAAATTGCTATATGGTGTAATGTATTCTTCTACTAGACTAAGGATTTCGAACCATTATACAGAGTTTTGTGACTGATATGAGGGGAATATGCTACCTTGAGGTCAGATCAGAAAGAAAAGCAATTTGGAATCCGATGGAGGAGACAAAAAAGAAGGGAAAATAAAAACAATTTGTGATGGTAATTTTACATGTAGTAAAAGAGGAAAGAGGAAAGGGAACAAATACAAAGAATGAATGTGGAAGTAGAAGGAAAGCGAGAGAAAGAAATGTATAAAAATTTGCAGAAACTTTTGCACCAGAGAAAAAGCTTATTATTAGACTATTTCTAAATATTTGAAAAAGAACTGACTGATTAAAAACATTGTCAAGAAATGGTTTGTGATCACAGTTACTTAACAGCTAGAACCAAAACGCAAATTGCATGTTTCTGTCAATTACTCTTAAGATGGCATAAAAGCTTTTTAATTATAATCAGAACGTACACTATTCGGCATGGATATTAAAGGAAATAATGATCAGTCATAAACACAGTGACCCATTTGTCTCTTTATCTGTCTGCTTAACAAACATAAGCATTAAATTCAAGCAAACTGAATCAAAGAGCAGAACCAGATTAATTAGCTTTACTGAATTAGTAGAACATATAAACTCGAGCCTACTTCAAGGCTGATGAAATTTATCTTACCTTAAAGCTGATTTTGAACATAAGGCATAGAAATCAATTAAATTTTTTTTTCAGTGAAAATTAGACTAAAAATAATTTTTGATACTCATACACACACATTTCTTCCAGAAAATTGTATGTGCATCACATAAGGATGTTGTTGAAGGAAAGGACTCCTGAGTAAAAGCTAAAGTTTTCATCTGGAAATCTTGCATAACATGAACCAAACTGAGAAGTTCCCATGGGATTTACTAGGTTACTATGTTCTACTTACACCTCATGATACCCAAAGTCTCAAGATCATAACTATAGATAAGTCCAACAATCAAACGCAACATTTCTCTAACTGGAATACATGCCATAAGGAATTTACTTGATTATTATATATTATTGTCATATGATTATAAGAGCTACCAATAGACTTGACTTTAACAGATATTGTGACCTGGGTTAGCTTTTAATATCCACTGCATAAATATGTGTTGCTTTAATAAAATTAAAATAAGCATTCACAGAAAATGGCAGGTTTTATACAACATTACTGATTTTAGCCATTTCTAATGTTAATATTTTTCTCCCAACATTAATTTTACTTCCTTACTTTTTCATTACTCTCTCTGGTTTTGTTGCTTGCCTTTAGTTTTTTCTGTTTCTGCTTTTAAGTACCTACTTGCTTACCTTTTAAATAAGAAAATATACATAAGATTTTAAACCATTTTGTCTGTCCAGAGGGATAATAGAAGCTGTACAACCACCTTCCTTTTTTCTAGGGAGCTGCTTGTACTAGAGAGGAAAATATATTTATTCTCACTATTGACAGTTTGAATGAATTGTGTGTATTCCCAGCAGAAGTTTTCACTATGAAAGCTGAAAGAACTCACCAGGTATAGAGGGATATGAATTTGGGACTTCAATAGGAATATAAAGGGTTGGACTAGAAACAGAAGAAAAATGTAAAACTTCTGTGATGGTGTAAGAAACAGGGATATAAAGGCAAGAATAAGTGAGACGAAGAGTAAGAAGGTGCAAAGGTAGGAACTTTACAGACCCAACTGTAACATCAGAGTTATCTAGTTAACTAAATGCTAATAAAGTAAAAAAATGGCACGTGTTATTTATATTCCTCAATTTATAATTATGTTTATGTTATTTATATTTTAATTTAAGACAAGGACCTGGTTTTTAGGCTGTATGCATTATCTGGGCAAAGGTGAAGAATCTTGCATACAGAAATAATGTAAAGTTTGAAAGGACTATGATTTCTACTCAAATAAGAAAAAAGTTCTGTATAAAAACAAGCTGACTGTCATTTTTGTCATTTACTATATTGATAATTTATATTAT
This sequence comes from Phaethon lepturus, assembly GCF_000687285.1. NCBI lineage: Eukaryota > Metazoa > Chordata > Aves > Phaethontiformes > Phaethontidae > Phaethon > Phaethon lepturus. The sequence continues at coordinate 6,227 of NW_010518304.1, read as the reverse complement.
TTCCAGAATATATTATTTTATTATCTTTACTCCCACATACGTCCAAAATGAATCTTCTTTCTTTCTTTCTTTCAGAAAAGTCAAGCACACTGTAGAACTTCAACAAAAACTCTTGAGGAATGGTGTCAATAGATTTTGGAAAGACAGTATGTTGATGATGGATTTGTGTCATACATCAGCAAAGCCATATGGCTTATTGGTGTGCTATTAGTGAGTCATTAATTTATTAGTGATACCTCAGTAAACCTTCTTTCTGAATCATAGAAAGGCATTTCTTACCACACAGATCAAAACAAAAGAAGGTTACCACTTACAGTCTACAAGTACATGTGTTTATGCATGTGAGCAGGATGCATTATCTCAAAGTTTCATCATGGTAGTTTTTGTGGTTTTTTTCCTGTCCTGACTATAGAATAGATAGGACAGATGGGAATTTGTAGTCCTTTATCTAACACCAGTGATCCAGTTCTCAGGCCCTTATAATAAAATAAATCCAAGCTATTTGAAATGTGATTAGTGTACAGTTCTCCCCCTGAAATTTGTACGAACAGCAAAGCGTACTTTGTCAGCTTTAGAAACAGAAGAGTGAATACTAATAATTGTTCAAGATGGTTTGTAAATGCCATCTTTTTGGCAGGTTAAGAAAGTAGTTATTTGATTTCTTAAACAAGCACTACCAAACTTTACATGTATGTGATAAAGTAGTTGTCTATCTTCTCTTCTGGCTCTCTTGTGTTTTATCAGACACAAACAAGGTGTGCTGGTTTCTCTTTTTTGCAGCTTAAATTATTAAAAACAAGGAACACCCTGTACTCTCCTTGTAATGGTAAAATTTCACCTTGAGGTGTGATGAGACACTGAGGTAGTAACTCCTTCCCCCTGTGCAATCCTCTACAGTTGCTTGACACAGAAGTATATCTACGAGCCTTTTCTTTTGTCTTTATACTGGTTGAATAGTCAGAGGGCATGTATAGGAGGATTAGTTGAATAATGTAGGTTGTTTTTTTTTTTTTAAAGATTCTTTTCTTACAAGATCCCTTTTGCAACTGTTAATGAGCTGCTGTAGGGGGACTAAATCAGGAAAGCAAGGTACCCCAAGGAAGTACTTGGACCGGGTCTACAGGGAGCACAAAGAATAACATGGAGTGGTACCTTAGTCATTCAAAGAGGATATCATAATGCTGACATTAAAAACAAAGAAAGATAAAGTTGATAGGAACACAACCTTTACACAAATGATTGAAAACTATAGCCACCATAATAGTCACAAGAATGAGATGGAGAGCTAAGCAGAAACAGCTCAAAGAAGCTATTCAATTAAAAAAAAAAAAAACACCTGTGAAATATCAACTAGTGTAAAATGGTGTACATGTCTTCAGTTATACTTTTCTGTCTGCTTCTTCTTGCATTTAACTGTATATATACAATGAGTTTCACTTCATCTCTACATAATCAGTTAGACAGGCATGGCTTTTTGTGTTGCTGGAAGCACTCTTTTGAGTAGCAGTAGGAGGGCATGTATCCTAGTCATAACAAACTGAATTTTGAAATTATTTAAAAAGACAGAAAATATTTTTTTTCATTTGTAACAAGAAAAAGGGTTATATTACCAAATTAGGGTTTTTGTTTCATTTGTTTTAATGTAATGTTTCAAAGAATTTCAGGGAAGAGTGCTATACCAAGCAGATTGCAAAACATTCTGGCCATAAACATTTCCAAATATGACATAATGACTATTTTAGCTAATACAGTTTCATACTAAGCAATGCACAGAAATTACTATTTTAAAGTAATTTAAAAAGAAACATGAATAACTAAACTTCTGCTGAAAAGATCATGGGGCGGTTATATTTGACTGTGTGGAATTGCATGAAAAATACTGATGGAATTTTACTTTTGTGGAGTTTGTTGCAAGAAAAAAAAAGAGTTTTGTTTAAAATATTTAGCTATCGGTGTCTACGGAAGACGTACAAAATTCATAGAAAGATGGGAAATGTCTCAGAATCCATACCAGACTGCAGATTAATCTCTAGTATTTTAATTTACTTGAAATTTCAAGAAATACTGCCCTACATTTGTTTCCATTATATATGCAATGTTTTTTATGCTGTGAATTTGAGGTCCTGAGAAATTAAATTTTCTCAGTATTTGTATGTCAGTATCTTTTCTTTTCTTTCCTTCCTTCCTTCTTGCACTTTCTCCCTTCCTCTCTTTTTCCTTTCCTTCCCTCCCCTACCCTCCTACCTCCCCTCCTTTTTCAGGAATTCATGTATTACAAAGACTTCTGTAGCATAATAGAATAGAAAAACTGAACAGATGAACATTTACAGGGTGTTTATAAGGTGGGATCTGATCTTTCCCAGGTATTCTAAAATTGAAATATTGCTAAAAACCACAATTCTGTGATATCATAGTCCAGTGAATGCCTACAAATTTTTTTAAAAGTTGGGTGAAAATTTATATAAATGTATATAAATCAGCAAGCGAGAACAAGATGGATGCCCAGGGACTAGAGCCACTATAACTGCTGTCTTCAGCATCTGCGGTGAGGTTGGCAGTGGACAGCTGCAGGGGTGGCTTCTGTGAGAAGTATGGGCTGCTCTTTATCAGACACAGCTCACTCCAATGGACACACCATAGGACGCAGCTGAGCCCATCAGCCACGCTGGTGGCACCTCTGGGAAAACTTATTCAAGAAAGGGAGGAAAATACCATTCGGGTAGAGGAAGAGGGAAAAAAAATAATGAGAAGCAACAGTAGGAACAGCAAAGGCAGTGGAGGAAGAAGAGGAGGTCCTTTGTGGTCTTCATGTGGGTATTCACAGCAGGCCATGCTAAGCCCACATTGCAGCAGAGTAAATGTGTGAGGAGGAAAGAGCTTGAGAGAGAAACAGCTGTATATTGACCACATGCTCCTCATCTCTCCTGCACTGCTTGGATTGGGGAATGGTAGTGATGGAGTGAAGCTGGGCCTGGGAAAGGGTAAGGAAAATCCTTGTTTTATTGTTTACCTTTTTGTTTCTCACCATACAAATCTATTTAAATTGGATATAAACTAATTTTTGCTAAGCCCAGTCCATTTTAGCCATGCTTCTAACTGATAGGCAATCTCCCTGTCTTTATCTCAACCTATGAGATTTGTCATTACTGTTTTTTCCTATTACCTCTCCCTTTCTGCTGAGTGGAGGGGAGTGAGTGAGTGGCTGGATGGGAGCCTGGCTATTAGCCCAGGCTAGCCCACCCAGATCATTTCAATTGTTAACCAAAACTGTATCTGTAAGCCATTATGTACATATAAAATATATTCACTGCCCCAAAAGCTTGCAATCTGCAAGAGGAGAATCAGTTTTAACAGTAACACTAGAACTTCATGGACTATGTTCTCAATTTCCTGACTGTGAGTAACAGAGTCTAATTCTGTATTAGCCTAAAAATATAAGCTTCAAAAATTTCAGCTTTTGTAAAGCTTAGATGTTAATAGCTACTCATGTAGTCAGTATTTCATTTTAGCTCTTTTGTTTACTGTTTCTTTTCCATTCCTATAACCTATGAGAAATGTGTTCCATAAAGCTGATTGTAATCTGTTATTAATATATAAATATTATAATTTCCTAGTTCAAACTTCGTCTTTATTGGAAAGTACAGAGGGTTTAACCTAAACTGACCCACCTGGGAAATATTTAAGCAGAAAGACATATTTTAGAACCTGAAGACCTGTGTGCCAGTCATATAAAGAAAAAGCATTTTCTCAGTTTTATAAGCTAATTCATTCATTCTCTGCAAGTGTGGTTTTCAGGGGTACTCTGTGGAGACTCCTACTGTGTTTGTCTGGGTGAAAACGGATACATGTGTCAATTCCGTTTCATTTTCTTTTCAGAGTTAATTAGGAAGTATTAAGTATGGAGGAGGGCAGGGGGTAAAGAATTTTGAGATGTATGCCAAACAGCTCTACAGCTATTCTAATTAGATTTAACTTCCAAAGGCATATTAAAAGGAGCCATCAGAGGGAGGTTATTAGAAGAACTGTGCTAAACAATTTAACAGTCATTTGGAAGCTGAAGAAATAAAGTGCATATGCCAGTGTTTTTTAGTTAAAAAAACAACCGGACTCTGTTTTGCCTCACTTTATTTCTAAAGAAAAGTTGACCAAATGTTTGTGAAGAGTGAGTAGATATTTCTTATTTTATTTTTAACGGACAAAATCTAGAAGACTGAGAAATGCTTACTGTCCAGTAATGGGTATACGTTCCTAATTCCAAGTTGGCTTGGACAAAGTGGCTTGGAAATTAACACCTAGGTGACACTGCAAACTAAGCTAAACCCAAACTCTCTACAGTGCCTTGAAGAGTGCAGAGACGCAGCCAGACTTGACCATTATCAGGATTTTGTCCAATACACCTGATCTGTTTTGTAGAAGTACTGAACAAGACACCCGCCAATTCAGTCTCTACTTACTGCAACATTATGAATGGCAGGGGCTTGATGAAGACTGACAGAAGTTCTAGTTTTTTTGTAACCAAGCGGATGCAATTTTATTAGATGTTTATTAACAAACAAGATAATTTTGAGAGACCACCTGTCCTGGCAGCAGGGAGAGAGGGAAGAGAACAGCTGTCTTGAGCTATTACCAGCTGTCTCCCCCTTTTAATGCTTGGATCCAGAGTGAAATGACTGTGCAGAGTCCTAATGGATTTACAGATCAACCTGCTTAGGACAGACTACTCCCAAGGTAACTCTTGCCTCACCTCGAGACTTTCCCTTAGGAATCACTTTATGGGCCATGATGATCAAAAGAATTGAAGCTTTGCTAAATTCTGAAGAATTTATGGCACTGGGATAGCAGATAGGACTATACATGAAGCTATAACCCCATACTGAGACAGTAAAACAGAAGACTTGCTTCAATTTGGCAAAGTGATAACCAGAGGAAAACAAGATGAGGCAAGGCAAGGGAAGAGCACATGCCAATGTATGAAAAAGAAGAGGGTAGAGGGTAAGGCCTCAGTATTACCCTCTCCAGAGGTAAATTTACATAGCAGCATAAATTCAAGATTTCTTTTAGAATATGGAGGTGTAAGGGTTTCATTCTACAAGCAGCTTCGGAGGGCACGCCATTCTTGCACCTAACTCGGTTATACTGTAGCTGTCATTTCAAAGATATCAAGGTCTATAAATAATATCTGAGAAAAGAATGATGAAGAAGCAATGCAAAATATCATATATATTATCCTACTAGTCCTGGGATCCTTTTTTATTGTGTATTGTGCGGAGCAAGACGTAAGGAAGAGGAAGTTAAGACTATCTGGAAAGGTCAAAGGCCTGTCTAGCCTTCTATCTAGTCTGAGATTCTGGCATGCACTTAGGAAAAACAGACAGCTAGAAGAGAAATATTCAGCTTCCAAAAAGCCTTTTTTTCCATGTTTTTTTTAACATGTTTTAACCTCTTCACATTTTCTGCATGTTCCTCAGATTTTTATTTCTTGTATGAAAATATACCAACTAAATCTGCTGCCTGATCCTTTATTCATCTGCCTCAGTTCTCATGTAAAACTAGGTAATAAACATGTGCAGTTCATCTTTGTAATGCCATCTGTGATTTTTAGAAACCTGTATCTTACCGTCTTTCAGTTTTCTCTTTCCCATGAGGAAGAGTGATAGTCTTTTAATCTCTCCTCACACAGCAACCTTGTCATATCTTTGATCATTTTCTTTGCTTTCCTTTCTTTTTAGTTCTATTACATGATTTTTGAGATGGGAAGACAAGACCTGCATGGTGCTAAAGATAGTGGAACAAAAAACAGTTTCCACATCTGCATAATGGAAATTTTTTTTGTTCCTTATTTCTTTCTTAATAAGTCACGATATCCAGTTTGATTTTTTGAGCACTGATGTTCACTTAGCTAATATTTTCAGAAAACAATCTGCAATGACTCCAAGGTATTTGGACTCATCACAGTCTTTGGATAACTAGGATTATTTTCTCTATGTGAACAAGAGACACTGTATTTTATTTGACATTTTACTGCCCTTGCCCTTTCCACTCGATCCCTCACCAAACTCATAGTTCAAATGAAAACATAAATAAGCAGCTTCTGTCTACATAGGATTTGTGCTTTTGTAAGTATCTTAAAATAGTCATTCGTTTTCACTCGTTAGTAGAAGGCCAACTTAAATGCAACCTCCTGTACCTTTCCAACAGTGCTCCTGTTTGTCTTTTTTTTTTTTTTT
>NW_010518303.1:0-34007 GCF_000687285.1 Phaethon lepturus | reverse complement strand
TTGTGGTGAGATGGGTGTTGGTCTCTTCCCCAAGGTAACTAACAATAGGATGAGAGGAAATGGCCTCAAGCTGCACCAGGAGAGGTTTAGATTGGATATCAGGAAAAATTTCTTTACTCAGAGAGTGGTCAAACATTGGAACAAGCTGCCCAAGAAAGTGATGGAGTCACCACTGGAGGTGTTCAAAAAACCTGTGGATGTGGCACTTGAGGATCTGGTTTAGTGGGCATGGTGGTGTTGGGTTGATGGTTGGACTTGATGTTCTGAAAGGTCTTTTCTGACCTTAATGATTCTGTGGTTCTATGATTGTAAATTCAATAAGGTTACTACAGAATGTTATCTATGTTCAGCAGCTACAATGCGAAGTCTACATTTAAATTAATTATGTTTTGGTTAATTTGCTTACATACAGTAAAATAACAACAGGAAGGTGCTGTAGGAATCTCAAATCTATTGCAGTCTTAGTCAAAAATAATATTTTATAATCTCTACTGCAAAGTATTTTTATTTTCAGGGATGTATTTTCAAAGATAGTTTTAAAAAAACTTATAAAAGATCCCTTGGTGAATATGCAAATTTTTTTTTTTCATGAGAGGACACCAGCCATGTAGTCTATATACAAGTGTTCTGCGTTATGGCATCCATTTCCTAGTGAAGCGAAAAGAAATAAGGTCAAGACTGAGAGTTTTTTCAGAATTTGATTCTTGAGGAAACAGTGTAGGGTAGGATTTTTCAAGAAATGCAGTGACATTCACATTAAACCCAAAATGGAATATTGAAACATACCTTGAAATTATTTGAAAGCATAAATGTGTTTTAAGTGGATGGACTAAAAGGAGGTTGAATTCCAAACTGGTTTGGAAAACTTTATCTGTTACTTCTACATCTCTGCATTACAGCTCTGAGTTTGAAGAAACCATGTAAATTCTTTCTTTTCTTTTGTTATATTAATGGTCCTTTTTTGTATCCAAAGATATAATGAAGGGCAACTTCATAAATAACTCATTGTGCATTCTTCCTCACTGAATCTCAATTATCTGTTTTTTGTACAAGAGCATGATACAGTAATATAATGAAAAGCATTAATAATTACACAGATGACAAGAAGAAGAAAAGAACATACCTGTTGCAACACAAAATGAATTTAAGAAAGAAAACTAAAACAAACCATAATGGCATGCATCCAATTGCATAAAAAATATTGAAACAAAATTTGTTTAAAACACAAAGGGAGATTCAAAAACAAGAGTTTAATTTTGTTTATTTTAAAATTGACTTAATTAAAAAATGGTTATTAAATTGAATAAGATACAATCTAATTACTGAGAGATTAATTTTATACAGTTTTATTCAAATACCACATAAGTGCTTTTAATTATTTTGTCCCCAATTTCTTTGCACAACTGAAAAAAGTAGGACTGTACATACCTTATTTTTGTCAGTACCAAACCTCTCATTATCCTGGTAAGAATTTGATTTTAGTTTCCTGTAGTTTCTTTAAACACTTTTCTTGTACAGACCTGTCTTGTGAGCTCTTTCACTGTAATTCATTTATGTGGACCAAAAAAGTCAACACATCGGGATGTACAAAACCTTTAAGGAAAATAAAAACATAACTGAGCCCAATCTTCAGTAGTCCAAAACAGTCTGATAGTTCTGTTATAGTCATTGGCCAAAGAATTATTTGGAATATGCTCCAAGGGTCTATGAATCTTTGTACAATGGCTACATGTATGGCTGCGTATCAGTTTTCAAGTTCTCATCCACAAATAGGATAGTTCAAGTTTTAACATAGTCTTTAAAGGGTAAACACCTAGCCCTTAGCATCTTGCCTAGGGTGTTCCCCTAGCCCTTAATTTTACCATCTTATTCAACACTCTACTGTCTATTCCTCATATTTGTCTTTCTGACACTCTATTCTTTATGGCCTTTTTCCCATATCAGTTTAGGATATTCTGTAATGTAGATTTTACGATCTTCTCCTGTAATAAGCCTACTTTCTTCCTATGAAAAAGAAAGGAAAAAAACCCCACGACCCAAACACATTAGTTAATAACGTATAGAGAAGAATTAAGTTTTGCAACCAAGTTCATATTAGAAATAGTTCCTCAACTTTTAGCAGCTTTTGTATGAGCTCTAATCTTTGTCCTCCCAATAGCTATGCTTCTGGGAGGCTTATGAAAATACCATAGAGAAAAAAAATGTTTCTTTTATTTTTACATAATGATGTCTGAATCCTTCCACTTTTTATACTTAATTCTTCTACCATAAAATAATCAGAAAGTATGATCTTTTGTTTTAATCTTCTCTTTTAAGAAGCAAACCGTGAAAAGAACAGTGAATCAAATAGGCAAAGATCACCCTATTTTAATTTAATGCTGTTACAGTGCTATTCAGTCCAAATCAGAGAATGTATGAGACTAGAGAGGGCATATTGTCATACAGCAAATGTCAGTAGATATATTTTATAAAGTTTTAAGGAATGTTGTAATAACAGTGCTTCATAAAATGATTTATCATTGCAGCAAAATAACAAGTAATTTCTCAGATTTTATTCAGGACACAATGAGAAAACTAAGAAGTTTATGAACACCTACAAAATTCCAAGGGTCCTGCCCTTTTTAAATCTCAGTGTAGCAACTAAATGTATTTTGGAATATTTTCATATTGGTGATGGTGGTAAAACTCTTTCAGTTAAAACTCCTTTAAAACCTTTAGAAGTCCTTACAGAGAAACACAGGATGTATAGTATGAAATCATAAGATCATTTTTTCTTGATGAGCATCAAATTTGCATTTTGAATACAAAACCCGGTAAATTTAGTTTGCTTGAAAAGTAAGAGATACATGGAAATAGCTGATTTTCTGGTCACTAGCAGTTAGTTTAAAAAAAAGTAAAAAATATTTTTAATAAATATAAGTGAAAACTGCAACATTCCTTTTAATGAAAATGTAAATTGAATAAAAATTAAGTGGATGAAGTAGAAACTCTTCTACTCCAGTAAGATATTTTCTTTTGAAGTATTCTTGGTTTATGTGGATTTTAAAGTTTTCTAGAAATAAGAACATTTTTAATCATTTAAATATTTTTGAAGGTAGAACTAAAAACATTCATTGTGCTCTCTGTCCACAAGCGGCTGCAGCAACAAATGAGTGCATAATCCTGGTTCAGAAAAGCACTTTTAAAGAATTTTTCTTGCTTAAAAATAAACATATGAGATCTATGTGTTATACCAGATTAGAATCTAATGCATCATAAATATGTGTGGTATTTTGAAAGTCAGCAGGAGTTATGGTCTTAATTCAGTTACATGTTCTTGTAAAACCAGTGTCTATATGCAACCCTAGGTCCATGGGAATGTGAGAAAAGAAATAGTCTTTTGTATCCTGCTATTTAGTAGACACAAAAATAGGTTGCAAATATTATTTAAAATAACAAAATTAGGTTGCTTGCACAATAAAGAATGACATATTTACCGCCAGGTCTCCAACGTAGAGGACTCAACTTTTATCAGCACCAAGTTCTTATAAGGATGGCAGAGTGTAAACAACCAGCCGAATTCCATTGCTATGAAGTAAAAGATATTTTACAATGTACAATTTAGGTCAAAAAGTTATCTTTTGCAGGGAGGATGAAGTATGATAAGAAAAGAGGTTATGGTATCTGTATCTGAACTTAGAGTTGTTTAAATATAGCTTTATTGTTGTACTGCTTTTGCCAGGTTGCTGGCCTAGTTATATAGGGTAACATCCATCTTTGTGAAGGGCAAAAAAAAGAGTGAAATCCCCAAAGACCCCTTTGCTTTCTTCCTTTGGAAAAAAGAATGAAAAAAAGATAATATAGGGTCTTCATTTGAAAATTCTATGCATGTTTACTTACTTTTGACAGCTATTAAATGTCTTGATAATAACTTTTTAAGTTAAGTTTGCTTCTGTTTGCTTTTTCCCCCCTTTGCACTTCTTTTAAATTTGCAGCTTATTAGAATTCTTAAGAATTAATGTGGAATGATTGCTACTGCAATAGAAAGATCAGAACAGGAGACTGAGTTGTGTGGTTGAAAAGAGCAAGAAAAATATCCACACAGGCTAACTCCTTCAAACAGATTTAGGACTTTATAAATTATGCAGAAACTGAGTGAGGGATTAGTTAACCTTTTTAACATTAACCTTCCCTCTAGTTATTCTTTGCAAAGAGTTTGTCCTTGCAAAAAAAATGTGTATGGTCACCTATACCAAAAGGTAGCTTCTTGGAGGTTTGTGGGTTTTTTATTTAATGCAGAAGAGCAAAGACATGATAAATCTTACGCAAGTTCTGTACACCTTCAATGCACCTTCAGCCTGATCTGCAGTGCTCAAGCTGTCATACTCTGAGGCCCTCCTGGTCAGAGCTGCCAATCATGCTAAACCATATGAACGGCTTAGTGACACAGACAGATGTTCACAGAGAATAAGCCAGAGACCACCAAACTCACTCATTTGTGAATTTGACAGGATTTGAACACAGGCCTCCAGTGTGAAAGCCTAGTTCATTAATCCAGTAGTTTCTTTCAATTGTATTTTTATACAATATTTTTGTAAGCAAAAATCTTCAACCCCTAACTATTGCTGCCAACAAACCAAAGCAAGCACACCTCGCCCCATTCTAGCTTTGAAACTCGGCATCTTTCTTTATGATTTTCTGTAAATTCATGAAACAGCCTTTCACACTCTGAACTGTGTTTCTCAAATCTTTCAGTTAAAAAGTTATAAATAATAAAAATAGTAGACATTAAAAATAATAGTTTTAACAGGACGCGAAACTCAGGGACAGGAAGTACCTTAATGCAAAACCTGAAATACAGGAACACAAGAACAGAACAAGTTACCAATAATTACAAGACAAAAGTTAATCAGGTGATAAATATTTACATAGGTCTGATTTTCACTCAAATAAGAAACCCTCCAAGGTTCTTGATTACTACAGTAGGATGAAAAAGCATTAGAAATGTTTTATCTGTGGCTCTGGTAAGGCCATAGACTTAAAATTGAACAAAATAGTAGCAGATATATATACAACTGAGCGAAAATATACAATCACTGTACTTTTAAAAATTATTTGTGGTAATGCCTAGCTCTGTTTCATTTAATAATATATTTTCTTTTGTTACAGTACCATCTGATTGAGGTGACTTTCTGAACTAAACTTTTCCCCAAAAAGCTTTTTTGGCTTTTATGAGACCGTCTATAATACACACTGCAGAAAAAATGTTCAGATTTTCATATATTGATTTTTATTAATTGTTTTGCTTGTTATTTTGTAGAGCAAGTAACCTACATGCAATAGTGAGCAATATCTAGTTTTCAGATAATTTTAAGTATAACACTGAGAGAGACACTTCATGACACAGTCATCATGTTATTTCTTCAAAGAAGCGAGACATGGACGCGAAAGCATCTGCCAATAGTCCTTTAAAATTTATATTCGTTGCAGTTATTTGAGAGGAAAGTTAATCCCTTAACTTTCTGAATTTTTATCCAGTGACTGTAAGATTATGTTACCTGGTTTACTTTACCTCAAATAGCTGTTTAATTTGGAATGGAAAAATAAATCATTTAACTGGGAAAGATTAATAAGGAACCACCGTAGATAATCCTATATACTGGAAGTTATTTCCGTAGCCTACAGGAAAATGTAAATTTCAGCCTCCTCACACAGAGGTGAGGAGGAATAGAATGGAATCTGTCCATTCTCAGATGAGTGTTTCAAGTTACCAAACTAGTGAATGCTGAAATGGTGAATAATTACTGTCTATAATTCATGGGGATTTTTTCATCAACAGTTGCAGATATTCTGAGACTGACAGTAGGTACGCCACCCTGAAAGTGAGGTTGACAGAAGGAATCTCAAATTTGGGTCCTTCAATTTAGTGAATTCCTGCTCAGCACTGAAAGACTTCAGTAGTTTTAGTAATAAATTATTAAAGAAAAATTAGATGTGCATTTAGTAGATGGCTGGCTTATCCAATGTTAGATGACACTTAAGCAAGTGTCAAATGTAGCCAGTTGTTTATATTACCTTCCTAATTTTTATTTCAAAGCTACTTTTAATTTCAAACATTTAATTGAATATTAGTTTATAAATTAAATTTCAAACTCAGTTTGTTTTTTTCCAAAAAATTTTAATGTAAAAAAATAGAATTGGCCTTTTCCTCTCTTTTCATGTCACCAAAGAAGTCTCTTAGGATTAGAAAACTATTTCATGCTCATTTCTAGTTAAAAAACACATTCTTCAATGTTAATCCTTCTCCACATATTTGCTAATGAACTACTTTTTTTCTCATATAAGGACTCAGTCTCCTAGAACACAGTGTCAATGATAACTACAGACAGAGAGTAGGCAACAATTTAATTTCAGGCACAAATGAAACAATTATTGAAGCAAAAGAGCTATATACTGTATCTGTAAGGAATGCATTTACATACTTTCATTTCTAGAATGGGCTTCTTGCTTTGAAATGGAAACAGTTTTCTAACTTAAAGTAGGTAATTACACACTCCATTAAACAAGTAATTAACAGATTACAATTTAAAAAAAAAACTTGAAAATGAGCAATTCAGATGCTAAATGCAAAGCACACTGTTATAATTAGCATAATACTTTTTGAAATGGATTAACAAATACACAATGAAAATGACAAAAAAATCTATTTTCTCCATTCAAATCATATGCAACAAATAGCATTTTATGAGCCAACCAATATCATAGTAGAAGAAGAAACTAGTGAAAATACCTTGTGCTAAATTACTTTAAAAGAAAGCCAGACAAAACCCCTCTTAATTACCTGAAGAAATAGCTAAAAGTTTTGGAAGATTGCTATTACATACGCACCATGCTGGGAGCTTTTGTTATATGAAGAAAACAAAAGGTCAAATGTTGATTTTTACAAGCAAATATGTTTCTTCTATTAACTTGGAGATGCATTTGAAATTTTACCTACTACTATTCTAAATATCAGGAAAAGCTACCGTAATGCAGAAGCACTATGTGATACTTTATGCTTCCACGTCTTGTGTTTATTTTGTGCATTTGAAGTTTCTCAAAATAAACGTTAATATGCCCAGATAGTATAGTGAAAGACATGAATGCGTTTATGAACTAATTTCTTCAGCTCCTTGACTCCAGCTAGCACATATTGGCCACCTGTCTACAGATGGTGTACCTTTCAGCTGCTGCCTTGAAGCAGTGTTAACTGCTTCAAAATTAAAAGAAACGGACTTTAGCAGGAACCAATCCTTTGTGTAGAGTCAGCTTTTTTCATCCTCTTTATATTTATCTGATTTTATTTGTTGAAAAGGTGGTAACTATCAACTGTAGAAAAAACAATTATCCAGACAGAATCTAGTTTAAACTCTTTCCAAAGATGTTTAATTTAAATGTTCTCCTTGAGTCCCGTTTTAATCATCATTTTACTTCAAGAATAGTAAAAATTCTTCTATACTAACAATTCTTCTAACCTACAGGAAGAGTTTAATTATTCAAACATTATTTTCAAATGTTCTTTCTTCCATAAAAAAGGAAGAATTAGAATAAGTACTAATAAAATTTTTTGTTATTTTTATTAAATGAAAAGAATTATTATAGGGTTTTTTATCAGAAAGAAAACAGAATGAAATAAACAGTAAAGAAGAGACAGCAAAACCAAAATTTTAGGAATATATTTTGAATGAAGTCCAAATAAAAGAAAAAAAATCATGTTCTATAACTTCCTTTTTTTTTATTTTATTTTCTATGAGTTCTTGAATCCAGCTACTGGCAAGCCAGTCTTACTTAGTTTATTGGACCTGACAATCTGACCCCATGGCAATAGGGCTGCACAGGAGCAATGTTTTGTTGAATTCATTAACGTCATGATAAACTGAATTATTCTATTGCTAATGAAGTTGACCTCTTCTAGTGTTATTGCTAGCCAGGGCAGTAGAGAAATTCAAATATTCCATAATCACTCCAGGCTTAATCTGCTTTGAAACTGAGTGAGGAAAAAAAAAAAAAAAAAGAAAAAAAAAGTAGTATTGTATAATACTGTACTGTAATAATAATTGAAGTATTATATAACATTATACTGTAATAATAATAATTGTTTTATAAGAATGTATAATCTCTAAGAGTAAGGAATACTGCAAAACTTATAAAAGGGAATTTTTATAGGGCAAACATGATATGACACGTCAATGTGATGGGTTACTCCCAAATACAGTACACTAGTTTCTTCCACTTTCATTTACCCCATAGCTGTTTTGATGAAGTACCTGCTCATATGGCTGGGTGAAGAGAGGCATGAGATGGAATCAGAATAGCAAAGGTAGTTATTCCTCTAAGGATCTTCACTAATTGTAACTTCTTTTTTTTAACACATCTGATGGTCTCATGCCAGTGCCTAATGCCTACTTTATAAAGATAGTAAAGGTCATGATGGTCAACAAATTACATAATTTAGGGGATCAATTAAATAAAGGTCTCATTAGTTCTTTCTTACACGTATCTTTTCCTTTCTTAACAATCTTTCTTGGACCACTTTGGCCATTTAAATATTATCATAAATGGTCCTCATCCCAAGATCGTGCATGAGAGTAATGGCAATTTAAAAATTTGTCTTTTCTTTTAGAAAGAAATATTATGGAATTATTGAACAGATATTAATGAATGCTACAAAAGAAATGTGAGAATGCATTTAGAGACTCATTCTCTTACTGTATTTTATTTCTTTCCTCTGTGAAGGAATGCTTTGTATGAAATTATGATTTTGCTACCAAACTTCACGAATCTTAAGTCTCTGAAATGATGAATAATTGAAACTAATTTCAGAATGAGTTTGAATGTAATAAAGACAAAATTCTATATATATTTATACATAAATGGCAGCAAGGGACACTTTACTCAATAGACTGATATCCTGTTGTAAAATGCCCAAAAAGTCAAACTCATGGTAGTTCTGATTTTTTGGTTTTGGTATTTTTAAATCTGCAGGTATAATTCTGGACTTGTTCCACTTTTGTAGCTTTCTTATTTCCTAATGTTCCCTTTCTCAACAAGCATAAAAAACTATTGTTTGTTAAACTGATTATGTTTATTAAATTCATATAAAAATAATCTATTTTATAGAGTTACTTAGTTACTGAGGATTTAGCAGAAACTTTTGAGGAAAAAAGTCTTATTCACAAATAATTTCTTTCCAAATATATTTTTTAATGATACATAAAGGGCAATTTTTTTCCTAGTTATTTCAGATATAGCTTTATTGGACCTGTAACTTTTGCTCTTGAAAAGAGAGGTATTTGGTCATTAAGTATAGAGCTCCCTAAAACTATGACCCATATATCTTCAACAGAAAATAAACATCCAAAGCTCCAGGTATTTCTATAGAAAATAAAAAATCAATTCTATTATCTACATTTGAGTTATTAATTTTGATTTCTATCATATTTTTTAAAGGAAAAAATTCTTGGAAACAGAATCATTAGACTAGGAATGAAGTAAAGAGTAGTATAAGTGACTGTAATGGTTCTTATTGCATGCAAAATTTTAATCTAGAAAAGTTGTACACAGCCAGCAATTCTGATCCTCTTTCTGCACCTGTTAAAGACAAAATCCCTCTCACTTTTATATCTGTGGATTATTTTTATGATTAGTCCTCTTTTCAGTGTCATACTTTGCAGTATAATAATCAAGATGTGGGTGCAAAACCACATCAAGAAACACTAGCTACAGCAGGTAACAAAATAATAATAATTTTAGAAGAAAAACCAATCCAAATTCACATGAGATAGAATCTGGATATCTTTCAGTATCCATTTTCACTGTGAAAACAAAGTAACATTAATAATTGAGCCTTGTTACAGACTTCAGTGTAACTCACAGGCTTGGTTCACTGCCTGAGGAAGTAGTTTTGGAAGCTCAGTATATAACAATAGCTTTTGGAGGAACTTCAACATTTTTCCTGTGCAAGCAAAAGCAAATAGTTTCTAATAAAGACAGAGAAGGGAACTAACCTTCTTGTTTTGCACTAAGTTTGGAAGAAATAGATTAAAAAGGAGAAAATTCCTATTTTTATTTTGTAAATTTTTTTCACATAATATTCTTTTACATTTTAAATTAAAAAGTGTAAATGTGGAATCTCTATAAGTAATCTATTTGCTGCAGCAGCACAATATTTCAATTTCCTAAAACCTGGCAATAGAGGAATGTTATATTTTTGGTAAATAGCTTTTATCAACTTCAGTGTGAAAATTAATTTGATTTAGATTTTGAAGAACACACCGTGAAAACATTACAGGTAATGTCACAAAAATCTTGATCAATATATATGAAAATAACTCTATGGACATTTTGTGGACATTTGTGGACATTTTACAGACATTTTACAGGGGTGGTCCATCGACTGAGGGAATAATATCTGTGTATTATATCAAAGGATGGAAAATGGGGGGTGGTTAATAAAGTTGTAGTGGACAGAGTGGTACGTGAACATGAAGTAAATGGTATGGAATCAGGGGTGGATGCTGTCCTGGTTTCAGCTGGGATGGAGTTAATTTTCTTCATAGTAGCTAGGATGGGGATATGTTTTGGATTTGGGCTGAAAACAGTGTTGATAATTCAGGGATGATTTTAGCTGTTGCTAAACAGTCAAGGACTGTTCAGCTTCTAGCACCACCGTACCAGCAAGTAGGCTGGGAGCGCACAAGAAGCTGGGAGGTGACACAGCTCAGACAGCTGACCCCAGCTGACCAAAGAGATATTCCATACCATATGACATCATGCTCAGTATATAAAGCTGGGGGAAGAAGAAGGAAGCGGGGGAGACTTTCAGAGTTATGGCATTTGTCTTCCCAAGTAACCGTCATGTGTGATGGAGCCCTGCTTCCCTGGAGATGGCTGAACACCTGCCTGCCCATGGGGAGTGGTGAATGCCAAAGAATGTCAAGATGAGTTAGGACGGACTTTGACTCCATGTTAAATAGACAGAAGCCTTCTGGATTTTGAGCTTCCTATACATTATAGTGCTTGATCTGCATGCTGGGATCATCCGAGTGCCTGTCCATGCTCAATTCCCTTAAGTGTCTGAAGCTTCAACAATTTCAGCGTATTGAATATCTTTAAGGACCTACATGCTTCCACATTTCTGAAGAATTTTAACCTAAAATAATATATCTAGATGGCATTAATTACAAAAGGGAAGGATTACAAGTAACAAATTGTATATTGAAATATCTTTTCTCAATATTATGCTCCTGGGCTACATTTAAAATCAGTGCAGACGTGCACTGAATGTAACACATAACAAGTTCTGGACTCCTAGAAGACACTGCAGCCTCTTCCATCCCGTTTCTCCCTTCTATGAAAACAAAGGTGTGAGGAAAAATGTCATGGAAGAACATGTATAGAACTGCATGCCTTGGTCTCATAGTAACACTGAAGTGGAATCAAGAGGGAGACATGTAGACATCAAAGCTGATGTGTAGTTTTTAGACATTGTTATATAGTAAATTTACTCTATGACATACGAAGTTAATGATGTCATATGACTGTTACCTTTACCTCATGTGTTAACTCTTAATTAACTCTTCAGAAAGAAGACAGCAAATATTTGTTCTACATTTTATTTAAGCAAATATAAAATTGACAAGTTGATTGGGGTGGTGTGTTCAGATGGAGAGGTATAATCTTTGTAACACATAAATTCTTGTATTCTGAAGGGTTAGTATCCCAAAGAAAAATAGGGAAACCACAGCATTCATATATTAAAACTATAATAGGTTAGTTCTTTAACTAAATCACAATCACAATCAGAATCACAAAATAGTTGAGGTTGGAAGGGACCTCTGGAGACTACCTAGTCCATACATACCACCCCGCTCAGGTAGGGTAACCAAGAGCATGTTGCCCCAGATGGTGTCCAGTCAGGTTTTGAATATTTCTAAGGATGGAGACTCCACAACTTTGCTGGGCAATATTCTCCAGTTCAACCAGTTTAAATGTAAAATTTATACACATTGACAACATATCTTTGAGACTTCTCTTCTCTAGCCTAAAGAGTCCCAACTCTCTCAGCCTCTCTTGATATGATAGATGTTCCAGTCCCTTAATCATATTTGTAGGCCTTTGCTGGACTTGCTCCAATATCTCCATATTGGACATGTAAGTCCATGTCTTTCTTGCCCTGGGAAGCCCAGAACTAGACATAACATTCCAGATGTGTCACACTGGTGCTGAGTAGAGGGGAAGGAGTACCTCCCTCAACCTGCTGGTAGTGTTCCTCCTAATGCAGCCTAGGATACTATTAGCTTTCTCTGAAACAAGGGTGCATTGACAGCTTATGCTCAATTTGCTGTCCACCAGGACCCCCAGGTCCTTCTCTGCAAAACGGTTTTCCAGCTGGTGAGCTTGCAACATATATTAGCGCATAGGATTATTCCTCCCCAGATGCAGGACACAACAATTCCCTGTGTTGAACTTGAAGACATTCCCTGTCAGCTCATTTCTGAGCCTGATCAGATCCCTCTGAATGGCAATACAGCCATCTGGTGTACCAGCCAATCCTCCCAGTTTTGTATCATCAGCAAGCTTGCTGAGGGTGTACTCTATCCCATCATCCAGATCATTAATGAGGATGTTAAACAGTACCAGACCCAGTGCTGACCCCTGGGATACACAGCTAGTGACTGGCCTCCACCTGGATTTTATGCCACTGACAACAAATGTTTAAATCCAGGTGTCCAATCCAGTTTTCCATTCACCTCACTGTCTACTTATCTGGCCTGTATTTTCAGCTGATTGTCAGCTTTTCTATGACAATCTTATGAGAAACAGTGTTGAAAACCTTACTAAAATACAGGTAAACTATCCATTGCTCTCCTGTAATCAATGAAGCCAGTCATCTCATCATAAAAGGCTAATAGCTATTTCCAAATTTTTAACGCATCAGTCATAGACAAATTTTACATGGCATTCAGACAACCCTAGATAGTTCACATCATCTTTGAACTAAGTATCTTATAAAGGAAGGAGAGCTCTGTAGAACTTTGTGGAAGACATGCCATGCCCTAGCAATCCTACAGTCCAAAAGTGCAGTTTGCGAAACATTCCTTTAAGTCTTTTCATTGCAATGAAATTTTTAATAGAGGAAAAATAGTATTTGCTTTCTTATTTCATGTGTTCATGTGTCCAAGAAGGAAAAGACAAAAATAGCTACTTTTAGCAGTTCCACCTAAGCTTATCAAGCCTAAAATTACAAAGTGTAAAGGTTATGAAAAATGTGCATCTATTCTTAAAGAAGCGAGTGAGCATTGAGTAAGAAAATCTTGAACCTCCATTGCCTGCCTCTCTGGACTGTCATTTATACCTATACTAAGAAGGTGTAGAGTGCAGTTACACCAAAAGACTCACTTATTCCAAGTACAAAGTAGCACTTTTTGGTCTTATTATGTGAAAATATATGATTTTAGAAAATTTTGAGTGAATCAGGTCCAAATTTTGGCAGAAGGTATAAATCACTTTTAAAATGTTTTCTTTGTTTTTAGGAAAGATAGTAGAAATATTTGTTGGTTTTCATTCCCAGTCTGAGACAAAATATAAATATTTAATCCGGCACAGAAATACAAATTAAAGTACATTAATAAAAATTATTCATACCTCTCTAAAGTTCTCTGCAATAATAATTAGAGAGACAAAGTGACTACCAGTATGCCACAGGGGACTTTCATTTAGTATGCTTGAAGCTGTAAGCAAAGCTCTTGTTTATAAGAGCTGGTGGGAGATATTTTATATTTCATAAAGTACTACATCTATTTATTTGTGATAGATTCTGTGACAAGGCGCTCATCAGCATGTAAAAAAAAATTTTGCTGGTCATAATTAGGCATGATGTATGTTTCCGAAATTTTCAGCAATTCAGCAAAAGTGTCACACAGCACCCTGAAAAATCCCATGTTACAATGACACTCATTAATGCTACTTGCAGATAACTGCTTTGTACGTACCTCATCCATCCAGCTGTTAATATATCAGTGTTAGAAATAGGTTTAGAACACCAATGTCAGCATCTTGATACAGAGGGCTGAAAGAAACACATTGGTTATGATTCTCAGTGCTACCTAAGAGATTTGAATGTTCAGTTCCCATTAATTAACATCCAAATCCTCTGAGTGCCTGACTATCTCAGCTCTCAGCTTCTATGAATCTTTCAGGACATAGTATAAGCTTTGACACTGCAAAGTTCAGTATGTTTAAATGTTCATACATGGGATGTAAAGTTCTTATATAATTGGGAAAAAAGCATTAAAATACATAATAATAAGCAAAAAAGTAAAAGTACTTCAGAGATATTAGATATACTTGTTAGAAGTATTTAGAATTACTTTGATAGCTTTCATTACAGTTCCTCTCCCATCAATTTCCCTAAATATTTCTCCTCTAAAGAAATGCATTCAACTAAGTTATAATTAACTTGGCTGCCAAAAGATATTATATGTCATCAGATGCTCACCGGCCTAAGGTAGTCAAAGAGTGTCAGTTGTATTGTTCAGTGTTTAATCAGGTCAAAGCTGTGGCAACTTTAATTATAGTTATTGTCAAGGCACTGCTTGATGCTTGCAACAAACCTTGTCATATGTCAGCTCTTGAATCTTATCTCGTAGCCATGTATAAGAGAAAAGACTGCCCCTGTTAAATTTGACAAGCATGATTCTATCAGAAATATTGGTATATTGCTACTTAAACTTAGGGTGATTTGGGCATGTAGTGTGAGGATAGGAAGTAGGAAACACATCTAGGCAAAATGGAACAAAAAAAATCCTTACTCTTGTAGCTAACACAGAGGATAAGAAACCAGAGCAGAGACACTGAGGCCAGCAAACTACAAAATGTTATGTTTTGTTTTGTTTTGTTTTTTAATCCCAGTACATAAAAAAGACCGTCTTAAAAGCAAAGTGTTATTATATATCATTATAACTTATCCATCTGAGCCATCACACTACATTAAGGATGTAAATCTGCCATTCATATATCTGCCACCTGGCTTAACAAAATAAATAAGTCAAAGAAGTACTTTGCCCTTTGTGCTCCCAATTCATAAATTCTTTTGGTCCTACATAAATATTACAGTTTATAACAATGTTTCACTATTTTTCCACACTAACAGTTTGGCTCATTCCCTATTTCTCTCCAGGTCTATTCACACTACCTACATTCCACTCGGATCCGAGGGTCCCATCTGAAGCAAACGAAATAACTTCTTTCAAGGGAATAAACTGAAAGGATAGTTGGCTTCAGAATCTTTTCCCTGTAGATCTGCCACATCTTAAAGATGTATTAGGTTTCATTCTCTCTGCTCAGGACAATCCTTCAACATTATTCTAGCATGTATCGTATCATATCTACAAGCAACGGCTGAGGTGCATGCATCCCATACTGTGAGTGTCATGTTATGAAAACAGTCTCATTATTTGTCTGGCAAGCTCATGTTTTGGTAAGGGGTGTTTATAATAAGCAGAAGCACTCAAAATGGGTCAGAATACAGAATAGAAATTTAGGAATGAGAAGGCAAAGAAATTCCTTCCTCTGCTCAGTCTTTTGCTGCTGTTTCTTTGGTGGTCCAGTAGCTGTGGTCTATATATAATCTTCTGAGAAGTGAGATGAAGGTAGTAATCACTCCTTTATAACTACTGGCTGTGCTCCCATGTTGGGAGCAGATCAGGAACTGAGTGTGTTAGCAAAGCCAATGGGCACAGGAACCTCATCAGCAAGGGCCCCATCCCACTGTACCTGGGCAAGGTAAGCTGGGCAGGCCCAGGAGTGGCAGACGGGGTCAGCGCAGAGTCACGATCACCACACAAGTTTATGGTGATGATGCAGGTCTGGGTCAAACCATGAGGTCAACCCACAGTTCAGAGTCAAGTCCAGTGGTGGTAACTGGTGTCAGAAACAGCCCAGCGATTGCCAGGCTGGTCTATAGTGATGGGGCAAGGTTGAGGCCAGGCCAGAAAGTCAATCCACAGATCAAGGCTCGGATCAGCAAGGCCTGGGGGCAGACACATGTGCATCTAGGACAGAGCTAGAGACAGGTACAGGTAAAACATATCTCAGGTAGGGACTGAAGGCCCACATGCAAGCTCAAAGGAAGCTCAGAGGCCAGGGGCAGGGCTGTTGCATGAGGCCTGAGGCAGGTGGGCTCAGAGACATTAAGGCTTGTTAGGGCACTCAGGGTCCTGCCATACTGCGTTAGTACGGCTCAGGAGGCTCTTGGCCACCTTTGCTGACAGGAGAAACTGCTGGCTGATGCCCAGCTTGCTGTCTATTGGCACACTCAGGTCCTCCTCAGCACACACAGAGGTCAGCTCCTCCTTTTTCTCTTCCTCTTGTGTACACCTGCTATATCTCTTTGCTCAAGCAGTCTTTCTAAGTCTGTTGCATCGATAATCTCACAGCATTTCTGTCAACACCATATTTAAGAGAGAGTCACCAACAGCAGTCACTGAGATGCTATCTGCCAAGGAATGATGGTCATGTTTTAACCCTGGTAGGCAGCTAAGCCCCCCACAGCCACTTGTTCACTCCCCACCCATTGGAATGGGGGAGAAAATCAGAGGGGTGAAAGTGAGAAAACTTGTTGGTTGAGATAAACATAGTTTAATAATGAAAAATAAAAAGTTAGAAAAGAAAAATCAGAGAGACAAACAAAAAAAAAAAAGAAAAACAAGAAATGCAAAAAATAACGGTCAATGGCTCAGTGTTCAGAGGGAGATCGGTGACATATTGGGACCAGTACTCTTTAGTATCTTCATCAATGACATAGACAGTGGGACCGAGTGCACCCTCAGCAAGTTTGTAGATGACACCAAGCTGAGTGGTGTGGTTGACACGCCTGAGGGATGGGATGCCATCCAGAGGGACCTGGACAAGCTCACTGAATGGGCCTGTGTAAACCTCATGAAGTACAAGGCCAAGTGCAGGGTCTTGTATCTGGGTCAGGGCAATCCAGAGTATCAGTACAGGCTCGGGGATGAAGGGATTGAGAGCAGCTCTGCTGAGAAGGATTTGGGGGTACTGGTGGATGAAAAGCTGAACATCAGATGACAATGTCCAGAAATGAGTGCTTGCAGCCCAGATTGTGAAGGCTCGTGTTTTTTTTTTCTTCATGATTATGATATTGCTCTGAAGTACATGTATGAAAGTAGCATCATGAGTGTGCTGTCCATCCCAAAAAACAGAGCAACAGCCATGCATAGGTTAAAGGGAAGGTGTCCTTCAGCTATAAATGCATTTCTCACCACCTTTCTAATATAGGTGTACAAAACACAACAGACTTCATGTCAATCTTGAAATCATAAAAATTTCTATTGCACATATATTATGTATTCCTCAAATTTTTTCCATTGAACTTTTGCCAGAGTTTCTAACAACTGTCATGATTCATCTTGATTCAGACTTGTCCTACTTCATCCCATTGGATGAGGTGGATTCTTTGTATTTTGTGTCGTTGAGCAGCTGGATCAGGGAACATGAGTATGAAATAAATGATAAATAGCATGGTGGACATGAACATTTTCCCTTTATAAAACATGCTGGTAAGATAACCTACTGTGTGTGGATTAGACAATACACAGAGATAAACATGCTGTGTAGTGCATCTACAGTAAGTCTTCTGGTGAAATACTGAGCCAGCATTTGGTTTACATTGACAAGGGACTAGGGTTTACTTTTGACTCCTTGGTCACATGAACAGAATAGTATCGTATGTGGTTCAACCACAAAAAAAGAATGAAACACAATTGTTTTCACAGATACATGCCAATGTGGGAACAATGTGAAGACTTAGGAATCCTGGACTTTTCCATATTCATATTATCACAGACCATAACCTCCCATAACTCTTCACTTTTTGTTGAATCAGTTCATGTCTTTTCCTCTGTTACTCAGTGTTCAGATTAGTCCTCATTTGCTGCAAAGATTGTAAATTCTAATAAAATGGTTCTTGTAGTCTACAAATTACTATGTATGTATATATTTCCCACCATCGTAAAAAACAATGTAACAGCTAGCTTTCTGTCATGGACTTTCAGTGTCCTTTCTAATAATTGCTTTAAAAAGGAATTAGATAATAAAATAAAAAAAAAAATTTCCCTCTGATTCATAATCAGTCATAGTTATGATGAGAATGGCATTAATTTTCATATATTGCAATAAAATGTAGAAAATTACCTGTAAATTATCTTTCTAATGATTGAAGAAGTGCTTTGTGTACCTCAGTGTAGCCTATTCTAGATACTAATTGTTTTCTCCCTCTAATAAAAATGATAAGCCTCGATTCCCAGTTACAGAGGCATAACATGAAACAGGGTTAAAAATCAGTTACTTGGATGTCCATTTCTAAGGAAGAGCCATGATACTTGGCAATTCATAACACTAGAAACCACATTTTGTTTCATATCAGAGTAAGTTCTCCAGTTAAATTTACTAGATAGTATGTTTTTTTCAAGAAGGATGGAGGCTTAGAGCAGTAGAAAAGCCAGCAAGCAATATAAGAAAGCTGGTAAAGGAAGATATCCAAAATTCTTTTGCCTTCTGTTGTCTCATAAAGCCTGCGTTCTATAGATGCATGTTCCTTTGCAGAAAGCTAAAAGCATCATGGTGCAGACAGATTGGGTGCTTAGGAATGCTTAAGAAAATTGGGACTTCTGAATTATTTATGTTGATTTTGGGAGTTGGAAAAGTAACAGTTGGCTTTGGAAACATCATAGAAACATGATTTTTAAATCTTTACATGTGTATTGGTAGGCTTTAGAAGGACATACTCTTTATAACTGAAGTTTTTACTAATGTATCACTTTTTTCAATTTAGGGATTGAAATTTCTTCAGTTCAGCAAAATGAATGGGATTCATGATCACTAATGGTAGTTGTTTGGAGAATATAAATGTTTTACTGGAGTCTGAAAAGTTATTAAAGGAGATTACCTTCATTTTTTGTTCTGTCATTATGATTATATCTCTAAAATCAAACAAGCTATATTACCTAGGTGTTGGAAAATATCCATGGGTAGGATAGATGTTTATTAATTACAAATCAATTAATTTATACTATAGCTACGTAAACCACTATGTTTTAGTGTATGTCAGGTTTTGTTCTCTTTACGGATTTCTTAAAATAAGTTCTCAGGTCATAACATCTAATTGTTCAGATAATTTCTGTTAGAGGATTATGATACACAAATCATTGGCCAAAATAATTCAAATAAACAACGGTAATAAATAACCTACATTTATAAAAGAACTTTCATCTTGACTGAATATTCAGTATCTAAGTAATGCTTTATTTTGTGCTACTTCAAACATAAACCATCCCTCATGTGTACCTTCTCTAAGTGTTAATAGCTATTCTGCTGTGCAAGTAGGCAAGTAGACAGGCAGCTCTTCCCATATTAAGAAAAAATATTAATGGCGTTTCTGAAGGAGATCTTTTGTAACATATTTCATTGGACAGCTGGGAATAATAGAACCATGTATGGAAAACGCTGGTTGCTTTTGACATGTTGGAGTGGCAGCTGTGTGGTAAGAAATATTCTGAGTATATATGAATAGCAAACCCACAAATTGGTCTTTGAAAAGTGTTCTTTCCCTTTGACTTTGGAGATGCTTTTACATAAACGTATATGATAGATTAGTACTAAATAAATAATTAATACTTCTTCCTTATGTTGTGTGTTCCTTATGTTGGTGAATAATGCTTATCATATGAAGAAATGGGAATGTCTTCATAGTGGCATTATTTGCTCACTGACCAGAGAATTAGCACGGCTACAGAGAGGTACCAGTCTTCCCCCAAAAATTCTGAGTGTTTTCACAACCTGGTATTTTAAAAAGGCATGATAAATAAGTTGTTTCTGAGATGACAATGACAGCAACAGCAAACACCGGCGACAACAAAACAGCAGCAGATATAACACAGACCTCAATTTTCAGATTGATCATAAACCAGAAATTCTCACAGTAGATCCTGAGTTAAATATCACATATTTAACAGCTCTATTTTTAACATCTCTATCACAAATTCATGTCACAAACTCATGTGTTGTAAATACTGAACAGTTAACATTATAAAACATATATTGGGAGTGGTACAATGCAGAATGTTATAGTTTAGTGTAAATAGAATTAAAATAATGTATCAAATATTTTTCTTCTGTGAAATGCAATGATATCTAGTCTATTAGTGATCTTTTGTAAAAGAAATATCAGTAATCATTTAGAGGTGAATCTCTCAAAAGTAATAACAATGTAAATCTACTTTCATTTAAGCCGGTGGTAAATTTTCATTGTACGTAACAGGAAGAGAATTGGCCACTGCTTTGAGAACTCTACCTTTAGGCTAAGCATTATTCAAGTGCTTCATTAAAAATTCTGCTTGTTTTCTACTCGGTTATTATTCCTATGGTGAGCTTAATTGCTATTATATGAACAGTGCATTTGACTGGAGCTATTTATTAGTTTCCAGTTGGTAAGCACTCACTTGTTATACACAGTTTGTGGTAGGTTATGTTAAACAGCACCCTGCTTCTGTGAGTGTAGATCATATGATGAAGTCTGTAAGTGTGAAACCACATAGAGCAATTAGTTTCCGTTGTCATTAACTACTGACAGAATACCATTATTTGTTCAGATGCTGTAAACTCCTAGTCCCTCTACTTGCATGAGTAAGTATTATTCAGTCACTGCATTATGCTCAGCATGTGGTTAGGGATTTTCAGAGGTTGTGCAAGTTTCGCATTCCATGTATGTACAACATTCCATTCCCAGTTCATACTGGAAGTGTTTGGTTTTACAAACCCTTTTTTCCCCCAGTATCAAACCCAGAAAGAACCATTATCATCATAACGGTAAGCAAAAAAATTGCAACAATTAATAAAATTGTCAAATACAAGAAACATTTTTTCTAGCTTTTTCTATCTGTTATATATTGAATCATTAAATGTGCTTGCTTTGAGTCTTAATATTTGACTTAAATATTAAATTTAATAATTCTTCCTTTTTATACTGTGTGGTTCTGGCACACTCTGTCTTTCAATTTCTTGTTTAACTGAGCCGTCTTGACGACGGAGCCTCATCAAGAATATCGAAAAAGTGCACTGATCCCAAAAGCAGTTGGAGGAGCAAAGGAGAAAATAAGTTGTCACACATATGCATTTTCTAAAACACGAAATTGTGAACTGTTCAGATGAACAGTGTATGTAGCCAGCGTACCTATTCAGCCAATATCCCTCATAAAATATGGCATTCTTTCAACAGTTACATGTTACACAGGTGGATAGTTCCAGATTCTTTTTAGTACACGAGACTCAAATACTCCTTTCTTTTCAGAATTTTTGTAATCCACAAACATACCCTCTGGAAATACACTTATTTAACTCCTTATTCTCTTTTAGTATCACTTCAATACAGGCACAATTTGATAATTTTCAGTATGTTTCCATATTCTTCAGGACATTTTGACCGGCAATTTTTATGTAGATGTTTATCTCTTTTTCTTTCTCATGAAGTCATTCAACATACTGCAAGTATACAAAAACTGGAAATACAGATTTATGATATTATACCGTATAGATGTTAACACTAAGTATGCTTATTCTTATGGAAAGTTAACTGCCTAATTTTTAAAGGATCATACTCGTATATGTACTTTGTTTTCTCATATCTAATGTCCAAAGCTAGATGTATTTTGTGTATATTTTCTTTTATATTTTATGTCTTCATTACATCACACTGTAACCAAGTACTCCTTTTTCACATTACAACTCTTCTTCAGGAAAACAGTGCTTTCACTTGTTAAATATTTCTGAAAATTAATGTATTCTTGAAGTCTGTGTGCAGTTTTGCATTTTACTTAAAATGTTAGCCTTGTGTACCTTAATTTCAAGGTACATTGAATTTCATGCATGTGAGGATGTCTAGTATTCCTTCTGTTTCTTTTCTGAGTTTAAGTCATGTTTTAATAAGAGCCATTGAGTCATGTTCTCAGTGGGGGAAAAAAAAAATTACTGTCTTAGTTATCTAAGAGAAAAATACATTTTTGTAAGTTTCTCATATGTGGGAGTGTATATAATTCTGGAATTTAAATATAAGGCATATATCCCTTAGTAGTTCTGATTAAGCTTCTAGTTTAAGAAAAAGAATAGCAACAATGGTTAAAATGCTAAACCAGTAATGTTTTCAAAGTCCTTTCGTTTATTCAAATGCATATATTTCTCTGTGAAAGATTCACAAAAACCTCCTACTCTTTACAGAATAGTGCAGCTATTGCATCTGTTTTCACTGTCTTTGTCCTGGTACAGGGAAGTTTTCCTAGGACGGAAGAACAGGTTAAAGACTCCTCAGATATTTTCATGAAATGGACAGCTTAGTAGGCAGAGCCAAACGAGAGGCAAAGACAACTGAGAGACCATTATGTGGATTAATTCAAAAAGCCATTTTAGCCCTTGGAAGATATCCCAGTATCCTAGAATTAGGCAATGACAAAGTTGAGCTTTATGTCTCTTGTGTGCAATCACTTACTTCTCCACCTTTCAGCTGGCACTGTATGCCCTTTGGCCATTACTGAGAATGTAGCTGAGTTTTAACTCATTAATGTAATAACAACTCAGCAGCTGACACTGGAGGCCTTCTGCTTAATGGGCATGTTCACTGAATTCTAGAGGGATTCCTTTGTTGTGAGTGAGAATGGATCAGAGAGAACAACCTGATTGCTCAGCAGCAGCAGACATACTGATTCTGTATGAGAGGAATTATGTGAATGACTCATGCCAGTTGTCTGAAGAAGTGGGGACTGTGACTAACTGCTTTAATGCCTCTTTTAATAGTAAAATTTTAATGTGATTAGGGAGGATGTAAGAAACACAAGGAAAATTACAATGAGCTAGAAATATGAATACAAACTAGACTTACACTTTTCTCTGGAAGACGTTCTTTATTTATTCTATATTGTTGTCAACTCAGGTTTATGTTTTCATTCAAACTAACAAGACTGATGTCAGTACAAAGTAATATACTAGAAAATAGGCTGTCAACTGTCCTTTTAAAAAAAAAACAAGCAAACAAACAAAAAAAACCCACCCCACTTGTGTTGTTAGAGTCTAACTTGGCTGCTCAATTAAAAAAAAAACAAGCAAACAAACAAAAAAACCCACCCCAGTTGTGTTGTTAGAGTCTAACTTGGCTGCTCAGTAACTCAAGTATTTCATACTATCTGAAATAATTTTTCTTGTACAGTAGTATTTTATGTATCCACTTACTCACTGAAGTATACTCCATGCCTTTCACCCTATTTGTTCTCATCAGTTGCAGAGTCAAGGGTATAATTTACTATTATTATAGAGATTTTGACTAAGCCTCCTCTATAATAACTTACCAGGACACTTTTGTATAGAGAGGTGGCAGTTCCTTGACAAAAGGGAGTTCTTTTGTTACGCGGCACTACAGACAGAGTGTTTTTTCACGTTTGACCCTATATCTAGGTTTGTCTAGAGTTCTTTGATGGTTTAATGACACAACTCCTACACATGAACAGAAAAGAAATATTCCAAATGAATATGGAGGAACAGTTTAGCGCGTGTATCTCAATTACAGCAGACTACAGCACTGGAATGGAGGACAGTGATACTAAATGGTCAGGCAGTTGGACTAGCTGATCATTGTAGGTCCAACTGAAATCTATTCAATTCAATTCAATTCAATTCTATTCTATTCTGTTCTGTTCTGTTCTGTTCTGTTCTATTCTAAAGTCCGTATAGGTGTAAACCAAGGGTGGAAATCCATACAGCATCCATGCCAAATACAGAAGTCTGTAACAAGGGACAGGAGTCTCTCCACAACTCAAAAGTTTAGTAGAAGATGGATTTTCACAGCTTGACATTTTGAGCAAGAGTGGCTTTTTGAATTTTCCCAAAGCTTCAATAGAAAGTGACCTGAAATGTCACAGTTTAGAATCATTTTAGGAAAGATAGAGCAGTATGGGAATATTTTGCAAATCAATTTATTATTTTTGCCTAATCCTAGTTACATTGAAGCAGAGAGTAAGAGTGAAGAGATTAAAAACAAAAAGGGGGGTCTTTTAATGTGTGCTTTATTATTCAAAATGACTTCTGCTTTGGCAATAGTGAGAGTGTTCCCCAGTGGCATAAAGAAATGAATCACAGTACAACTGAGCATGTGGTAAAGTGTCAACATCAATACCATTCTTAATCAAGTGAAGTAACAACTTCCATCCTTACTGCCAATGTAGTTTTCACCTCTTAAGGCATTATTTGGTGAGTTTAAATACCTCAGAAAACTGGGCTTTTCCACAGAAACTGTTTTCTTTGCTTTGGCATCTGTTTTAGGTAATTTTTTCCCCCAGCTATTGATATGAATATCAAGCTACATAAAATTCTGCATAACAGAAATGGTGACACACATCATTCACTTACTGAACTGTAGAGAAACCATATGTTCTATTCTACTGTTTCATGCAAACAATGTATACTAGATAAAATTTTAAAAGATTAATTTAGGAAATGATCCAAGTTTAAATTTTTTTTTTTATGTTTAAAACATACATTAAATCAAACCATCTCATGACAATACCAGTTATTTCTCAATAGGAAATAATATGAGAGCAGTCATAGGGGAATAGATCCTGTAAACGTCATTCATGTAATTAGCCCCAGAGAAATCATCTAAGCTATTGACATGGTGGGGATGATTAATGTGAGAAAGGCTTGCAAGATCAGTCATTTCAGGTATGTTGTTACTTTTTATTGGGAAAAAAAAAAGAACCCAGATTTCAAATAATATGAAAACAAAAGCAACAGAAGGTTTTAAATATTTGGAAACATAGTTCTGATAATATTCATGTTAAACTGGTCTAATAGCAGATTATTTCTGAAATGCTAGTTTTCACACCAAACATTATTTTGCTGTCAGTTCTTACAGTGTTTTGATTTCCATCCACATCCTCTTGTCAGCTGCTGCTTTTGGATGGTCTCTATAGAATATAGTTGTGGAGATGAGCCAAAGTTAGTTTTTGTAAAGGTACATACTCTACTTTTCCATGAGATTTGCAGGGACCTTCATGAATAGAGAAAATGCCTGTTTTGAAAAAACAGTTATACTTTCTCCTGAAGCAACTGCATTGATATAGGATGGGAAAGATTTATGGGCTCTTCTCCTTACCTTTACATTTTAGCATTAACACGTGCACATGCATGGATAGTTCAACTGGGACCAAAGAGGATAGACGAATGAAGGCAGGACTCAGTTCTTACATGTCTGGCCACAGTCTGGCCTCCCAAATATATTTTCAAGATATGACAAAGCTATGCAATTCCATAACAAATTTTAAAAGCTATTTCTTATCCACTTATCATGGCACCTGTACCTGGTTTTGTGGGTTGGTTTCTCAAACCATGATCATGACTCCATTTGTAGCCACAAGAAAAGCTCAAAAGGAGTCATAAATGTTAAGACTAAAAGAAAACCAAATCATTACTCAGTAAAACAGCTATTTAAAATAGTTTGATTTCCTCCTGTCTGAATTTGACCCTGAAATACTGTTACAGGGAGTACAAAAGTAGATGAGCCAAAAAGTGAGTGTGCTGCAAGAAGGGAAGGAATGGAACAATTTTGGTTAGTTTGGAAAACATCACATCTGGTTTTACAGGTAGGTGTCCCAATATATAGAGAGCTATTATTCCTAATATATTTAATTTGCTTATTAGGCACTCAAGTTGAATTATATATATTGATACATTTGAAGATTTACATATGTTAGAATGTTAAACAACAATTACAGTTACAGTAGGACAAATCCCAAATATATTTATCAGTGCAACAGAAAGGATACATGACATGAAACTCAGGAATAAGATTGCGTAGCATACATTGCAAATTTAAATGACTGTAGCATCATGCCTCAAACTGTAGAAGTGATTCTGATATCTATAGTAATTACATGTTACTAACTTCAGTAAATTTGCTTAAGATTTGTACAGTTGTCAAAAAGAAAAATACTGTATCCCATAGATTTTGGGAAGGATGTTTGGGTTTTGTGGATATTTTGGTTGAAAATCTAAGCAACAGCTAAAGCTTAAGGTCTTTGTAAAAATCAATAAATAATAAAATAAAGGTGAGATGTAGGAAACATGTCGGCCATGATGTCTGGGATCATAAAAACCTTGTGAAAGTCAGTGAACTATCTGTGCATATACTGTGCTGTTCCCGGGATTTGGAAACACTGGATGTAAGGATAGCACTGAAGTTACAAATGAAAGTGTTACCAAGAAAGCTGCTGAAATAAATTACAAGCAACTTATCGGTTCATGGATTTTGCAATTCAATACAACCTCAGGGAATTGTTTTAAAAGTGAACATTGAAAGTTTAACACCAAGCAATGTGGAAATAAGCATTTCACAATTTCTAACACTTGATTTAAACTGCCTTGTGTTAAGGATTAATATTTTCTGTTTAAGATTGCATATTCTCCTTGCCTCTCTTCTTGTTGTTAACAAGAGAAAATTTTTTTTTATTGTTTTATTGAAAACAATAAAATGGTTTCTCCTGGAAAAGGAGCTAGTATTAAAGAATAATTCGGAAAACAATATGCTTATCAGCATTGACAATAGACTGACAGTAGAGTGCATGAGCAGGAATAAATTTCAGATCTCCTAAGTAAACCTGGTAAGTTTCCCACAGAACTCACTCATGGAGATAGAGATTTTTCATAGACATACAGCAGTTTTATTTCTATCCCTATACAATTTATTTCTGAAATAAACACGAGTATAGTTTTTTTGTTATTATGACATAAACATATTTTGCTTCTTTATTTCCAGGTGTTTTGGTAATATTTACTACCAGATCATCTTCATTTGCACATGTGCATTTCTAGTGGTTTCTAACAATATTACTGAGAGTCACAAGGGGTCCAGGATCAACTGACAGCCTGAAATTTTTTTGTCTCTCTCAAATTTTTTGACTTTGAAAATTTGAAGTATATAGAAAGGGGAAAAATATATATGAGTTTGTAAAAGCAGTATCAACAGTGATATTTTATGTTATTCTGTAGCATCAAGGCTTGTTCCATGCCTTTCAGATCAATAGCAGTTTTTTGGGGGCTTTGTGGCTTTTTTTTCCCCTCTCATCCTAACATTTCTTACTCTCCTAGCAATTCTGAGTGACCTTTGGTGTTGTTTTTACTGCTTTATCTTTTTTTTTCTTTTTTCCTCTCTTCCTACTAAGTTTTATATTATTGTATATAGAATTACAATGAAGGTAAATACAATCTACTGAGTATTATGTGGAGAGGTTCAGGTTCTAGAAAATCTTGTAGTAATGTATGGAATTGAACAGTGAAGTTTTGGGAACAGCTCTGTGTGTACAAACAGCTATGGTCATAATATTTTTTGATGTCAATAAGGAACAGACTGCTCCAGTGTGGGTCACAAGGGAGTCCCAAGTCCTGCCAGTAAACCTGCTCTAACGTGGCCTCCTCTCTTCACAGGTCCACAGGTCCTGCCAAGAGCCTGCTCCAGTGTGGGCTTCCCACAGGATCACAGACTCCTTTGGGCATTCACCTGATCTGGCGTGTGGTCCTCCATGGGCTGCAGGTGGATATCTGCTCCACTGTGGATCTCCATGGGCTGCAGGACAGCCTGCCTCACCATGGTCTTTACTACAGTCTGCAGGGGAATCTCTGCTCTGGCACCTGGAGCACCTCCTCCCCCTCCTTCTTCACTGACCTTGGTGTCTGCAGAGCCATTTCTCTCATATTCTCACTCTCCCCAGCTGTAAAATTTGCATGCTGTTTTTTGACTCCCTTCTTAAATATGTTAACCCAGAGGCATTACCACTGTTGCTGATTGGCTTGGCCTTGACCAGTGGTGGGTCTGCCTTGGAGTTGGCTGACACTGGCTCTATTGGACACTGGGGAAGCTTCTAGTAGCTTCTCAGAGAAGCCAACCCCCACTGCTACCAAAATCTTGCCACACAAACCAAATACAGGGGTTTTTCGTTACTTTTTTTGTTTTCTTTGTGCCTTTTTTCTGAATGATACAAATGTAGCTATTTTAATCAACAGAAACTCTGATGATAGATATTTCCTAGATTTGGGGAGAGAAAAAATTCTTGCCAGTGAATCTGGATAAACTTTTTATATTGGATGACAGATGCTAGATCAAGTTGAATTACTATAACATTCATTGCAGTCCTATTTAGATACAAGTTTGCTCTCAGCCCAGAACCTCAATGAGGTTGGAAGATCAACCCAAGGGGAGATTTTTTTCATCCTTGAAGATTATCTTGAAGGTGGCTTTAAATATTCCAAAGATCACTTTGGCCTGTGAGCTTGACATAACTCAGGAACTCCCAATGTCTTTAAAGTTTCCCTTTGGAACTAGTCTACGACATTCCTTGTCTCGGCAAATGTAATGATTACAGTAAAGTAAAAGCTTTGCAGAATTTTTTGTAATTACATACTTTCAAATTCAGGTTTCAAAGCCATATAAACACTGCATTCAATGCTTTAGTTTGTTCATATAGATTAGTCAGCAAAGTCTTCCACTAACAAAATAGCAACATGTAGTGAGAACATGAAACTTTCTGTAACTATCAGGAAACAATGTTTTCTGGCTTCTCGGGGTTGCGGGGAAAAACACAGCTACTGTAATTCTGCCCACTGAACTGAGCCACTGTTGTGTTCTGTTGGGACAACTGATGATGAGGCAGATAATTTCTCAGGAAGTAGACCCTAAAACATGAAGTAATCATAGCAGCAGTAATTAAAAATTCAACATCTTCACCCATGTTGATACTCTGGAAGTACTTACATTTTAAATTGTGTGTGGAACTACTTCTAGTTGCTTGTTAGTCAAGAAATACCTTGCCTTTGGTTGTATTTTGTTCTTTTTTTTTTACTTTCTTGGTAATTGCTTAAATTTTACTATCACTTTTAAATTTCATTGCATTGCATTTATGACTTAGTGTTTTATTTATTGTAACTCAGTAATGGTTTTTTAATGTATGCGTAGTTAAAGTAATAAAATTACTACAGCACGTTACCTTGAGAACTGTCACTGAGCTGGTGTTTTCATAGGTCTTTTATTAAATTTACTGTCACTACGGTTTTTTGGCTGCAGTTATACAACAGTCTTCTACTGAGCTATTCTTTCTGTACTTGTTCGTCTCTGGATTTAGTTAGCCAGGGCTGTACATTAAAGGTCATTTTTGTTGAATACCTGGAACAAATACAGGCATGTGTACACATCTAGCTGCAAAGAAAATGACACTTAAAAATAAAGATGTTTTTATCTTGGGCAATGATGTGTCAGGAAATTAATTTTAAAAACCAGGACAATTCCCCCATTGTATTTTACTAGTTTTAACAGTCTAGTTACAAGGATGTGAGGAGATTTTTCAAATAATCTTCTCGGTATATTTTTCTCAAGTGTAAGCCTCTGTGTCTTTATGTGTTCATACTTGACTGAAGGATCAGTTTTTAACCTATAATGGATAGCATGGCAATGGATATCTTCCATGGATAATGGAAGATGTCAACAAAGATAATAAGCCAGGGAAAGCTTTTTCATAATATTTGTAGGCTACTTTTTCTGCAACAAAATATTTCAAATCAACGTGTTGCATTATACATGAACAATTAATGTGGATACAAAAACTGTATCAAACAAGAATCATTTTGGCTCTATTTCTTTTATTTTCAGTACTACTTTACAATAGGTTCCATATTCACAAGACATGGGGAATGATTCTCTATTTACTTTTATTTCATGCTGTTGCATCTTTGTTGACTGATGATTACAACAAACAATGTGTACAAGAATGGCAAATCACGTACCATAAGTATTAAGGTGGTTGGATTTTATCAGAATATTTTGATGAGTCTACTTTTACTGCATTAAGTAAATTCATTTCCCAAGGGAACACAGCAGCTATTTAACAGCTCTCAATAATACTAAATATCAGGTTGGTCCTGACATGAAGATGCCATCTTCATTTAAAGTTTCCCTCTTAATTAATTAATGTCAAGTAAATGGACAAAAAATAATAGATTTAGAATCTGGCCAAGAAACTAGACATAATTCAAAAGGCCTCTGAATGAAATCACTGCAATTAGAACTTCAAAAGCTCTTGTCAATGGTCTATGATATTGGTAGCCTGGAATAACTAACTTAATACACTGAATTATCTTACCTCGTTTTCATTCTTCCAAGTTCTGCAGGAAGCAAACTGAGTTTATCCCATATACCTGTGATCAGGTAGCAAAGTCCTCAGATACTTAAGAACATAATGGATAAATACTTGTTATAAATAGTCATCCTAACTGTTTTATGCTTTTCACCTTACTTCCCTTCAGAAAGGGATGTCATTTTCTCCTGATACTGTGTAACATCTTTTTGACTAGTCATTGTACACATCATTGTATTGTGTATTCTTTAGGATCTCCTGGTTGCTTGTAGCCCTTTGTTCTTAACTTCTTTCTCTTCACAATTTCTTGTTAGTTGGATACCTTGTACATGCAACTAGACCAATCTTTG
Source organism: Phaethon lepturus (assembly GCF_000687285.1). NCBI lineage: Eukaryota > Metazoa > Chordata > Aves > Phaethontiformes > Phaethontidae > Phaethon > Phaethon lepturus. The sequence goes on along the minus strand of NW_010518303.1, from coordinate 3,400 downwards.
CCCCTTTGAAGGTCACATTGGCAAGATATGTATGCAAAATCTTTGTACACTGTGTTTTGCTATGCCATCACAGTGTTAGGAAATTGCTTAAACACTGTTGTTGGTTACAGTATTTTTGTACAATTATATTTGGGTTCAAGGTACACCAATATTAATTATATACTGATTATATCTGCCTGTTACAGGATTTTGTTTTCAATGCAGAATTAACAACTCATGGTCATCAAAAGTCAGTTAAACTTAGATTATGACAGAAAATTAATGTGGCATAAGGAAGCTAGTTTTCCACTGGGTTAATGAACTATGTATGCACTCAGAAGTTCCAAGAAACATCAGAATTGCAAAAGGAGAGGGCATGATTTGAGAGCTGAGAGAAAGGGAGAAGAGAAGGAGGAAAAAATAAACAGAACCTTCTTTCAGCACAGATGAGCTGTAAATCATCTCACCTGAACTGGAGAACAGTACCTCCACAGTTGCCTGAGTGCCATATGCTGGAAGATTCTAGTGTTTCTGTTTACATCTCTGACCCTCTTGAACTCATTGAAGCTAGTGCTAAGTAGGTGCCAGGCAGGCTCTGTGAGTTGAGAATCTGATCCCTATATGTAGTAGAACAGCTATAGATTCTAGGGCAACTGTCTAGAACATATCTACCCTATATGTAGATACTTAGTTCTTGGGGATCTACTCTGCAATGAAGAAAGAGAAACTATCCAATTCATTTTATTGTAAAATAGATACGCAAAATAGTTCTAGATTAATTGCAACCTGAAAGTATATATTTCTCTCTAATTGTAAAGAAAGCCTCTGGAGACCAGCTGAGATGTAGAATGTCTCTGCTGGGTGAAGTCATACCCACCTAGAGATTCTCAGATGCAAAGTTCATTGCACTTGCAGATTTCTAGGCAAAGAAAATTTCTCATTGTTGTGCTTTCACTGTATCGAAGTAAAGATAATTTCAGGGAAAAAAAAAAAGTGTGTCAAAGGTTTCTTGACTTATATCCACTTTGAAAAGAAACTTTGCAAGAACCGTAATATTGCCTAACAGTTTGACCAAAGTAACAACAATAACTTTTATTTGAGTTTAGCGTTTCTTCATCACCTATTCTGGAATGAAGTTGCAATTAGAATTTCAGAAGCTCTTGGTAGAAACATGATGAAACAAAAACCAACTAAAATTAGTTTTCACTGGCTGTTTGGGATAAGAATCCCACCAATATGCAGACACACAAGCAAATTTTCCATACTTCTTTGGAAAAAAAATCATGTAAGATATAGAATTCTGAGAATATGAAAACACCAAACAATAAGCAAAGTCTTTTGTAATATTCAGTGTGCTTACAAGCCTCAGGAGAGACTCACTAAATATAATGGTGAGTTGAAAAGTGGAAAATAAGTGGGGCCACAAATAAATGATAAAATTCTGCTATTTGAAAACAGCAGAACTCTCTTAGTGAGTACACTATTTATACTTATTTCTTCTGTTAAACAGAGGCTTTGTTAATTCTGTTGTGGTTTTATGTGCAAAACTATGATGGTATGGTGGACTAATGTTCTAAAATAAAGACGATCTATGACTGTTCAGCAACAAAGTAACACAGCTTCATTGCAGAGGAGCAAGTATTTACTAAGGAATTTAAAGGTCTGTAGTTATTAGAAAGACGGAAAAAGATATGTCTTATTTCTCATTCTAAAGGTGACAGATAGTTCATTAATACTTTCTGTTTCTCAGGTTTGTTTAGTGACAAGGTTGAGATATGGACATAAGTAGACCAGGAAGGAAAACGATCTGCAGATCATTAAAACAGCAAACATTACAGGCAGCAGAAAATTAAGATATTTCTTCATATTTTTTCATAATATGGTGTATAAGGTACTTCCACTTAAGGATTTGCAGACAAAGCCTGTGTCTTAATCCATATAAGAGAACCAGCAGTCAGCATGAAGCAGAGACCACCACGGAAATATAGCAATTTCATTGTGTTCCTATCTGAGAGGAAATACAAAGGTTGACTTCATCCTCTTACCTTGTACTGTGCTTAGTAACTTTTTTTTTCCATTAAAGGTTGGCTGAAGTAATTGAAGACCTAGAGCAATTTTAGTGAGGGTAAAATTACATGCTTTTAACAGGCCAAAAGAAGTGAAATGACGTTTTGAATTAAACTTCTATCTTTTCTAAGCTTCATTTCTGAAAGTATTTTAGGGAATTTGCATCTAAGCATGTGTAAAACACTTCTTTTTCTCTGCTTTCTCTGCTGGAACACGTGTGGTGTGCAGGAATGTCCTTACATGTTTCATGCTACTATCAGAAATTATTTAATCTAATCTGAAAATGTGTAAATAATCTAATAGATTATTAAATTTAAGGTACTGAATAGAGTATTATGCAATAATTTGTCTCTTCAAACAACAGAAAATTGAGAACCATTTAACTGACAACTATTTTCTAATAGCTACATATTTGTTCCATTTCTGTTCAAGGTTAAGTTATGCAGAAAAAACCTACATCACTCAGAGCAAACTCCTTGTGGATATGTAGCACTGCTTTCCATAGTTATCAATATCTGAAAAGCCTTTTGAATGGTTTTGAAAAGTAGTAGCTTTTGTTGTGCTACCTGGTGAACTGCTTCAGCTGTCTTCTGTTGGGAGCTCATTCTAACTGGTTGTTCAGGTTCACCCAGTCATTCCCTCAAGTATGTTGCCTAATTTTGTCTTGATCTTCCAGAAGGTTGATCAAGGAGGTCATTTTAACCAAATTTTGCCCCCAAATTTACAGAAAACTTGAAAAATTGTACTGAATATTCAGAGATTATTAAATATTATTTTCATTTTTCTCAGAGCTCTTACTCATCTCAGTAATGTTACGCACAGGTAGTGAAGATGTCTTCAGAATTTGTCAGGTCTGATTAGCCTGCAGAAAAAGAACTAAATATGAATAGTAGGAGGATATATTTCCTGTGATACTGACTTCCCAATTAAAGCTTACTTCTGCATGAATGAATGGCTCTTAGTTTTATATGCTAAGAAAATTATGAGAGGAGATATTAAGATGATTCAGTGTCTAACAATATTATTATAAAGTCTGACTATTACATATTATGCAGCAGTGACTATGAAATCTTTAATCTTTTATTTTGAATGACTACGTGACAAAGTTATTGACATGGAAAATAAACATGAAGTATTCACTTGAGACATAAGACACCAACACCTAACTGCTACAATTCAGCATCTAAGTTCAAAGTTAGACCCACAAACAAATAAACAACCATGATGATGCCCAAATTCTCAAGGAAGCTAAAAAGACCACCACGAATAGGCTTGCCAATCTGATGCCCATCTACAACAAAGGCCAGAAGGAGGATGCCAGGCACTACAGGCCTGTCAGCCTGACCTCAGTACC